>NC_057794.1:280727795-280858486 GCF_018294505.1 Triticum aestivum | reverse complement strand
GCTCTCTCTCTCACACGGCCGAACACCACCGTCGCCGCCGTTCGCCACAGCAGCCGTCTCCGGCCACCCCTCGCTCCCCCGACTAGCTCAGAAGCTCCGCCACAACCCCCTCTTCCTCCCCACCGCTCCACGGGTCCCCGGAAGCCCTGCATCGCCGCCACGTCGCCGTTCCCCTCTTCGGGCTCCGACCATCGTCATCGTCGAATTCGTCGTCTCCAGCGCGTCCCCGAGCCCGCTAACCATCCCTGCAGCTCCGCGGTGAGCCCCCGGATCGTTTCCCCCTTCTCCCCTGGTCTCTTCCGACCTCTAGGCCGTAGCCCCACCTTGGCCGAGAGCTCCACGCCGCCGGCGATGTCGCCGTCGTGGCCACGGTCACCGTAGCACCCAACCGAGCACACTATCGTGCTCCACACCTCACTAGGAGCACGCAGCACGCACTAACGCCTCCCCAAACCCCCTGCAACACCGATCCCGACCGCACCCGAACTCCGGCGGCCGCAGCCGAGCTCGCCGCCGTCGACTCCGGCCACCCCAGGCCCAGCCACGGCCACCGTTCGACGCGCGGGAGCAAGGGCTCTCCAACGAGCCCAAGCACGGCCTCGCCCGTGCCCTGTAGTGCGATCCCGCGTCGCGCCGCCGTCTCGGGCCTCGCCGGCGTCACGTCGCCGGTGGGTTTGACCCACTTTGACCACGGCAGGAACCCCCCTGAGTCCCTGACAGGTGGGCCCAGCCCTGTAGCTAATTAGGATTAGTGCTAACCACTAATGGTTAACCCCCTGACACTGACAGTGGGCCCCCAGCGCCACTAACCCCTAATTAGGATTAAACTAACCCTGTTTAACCCCCCTGTCACTGACGTGTGGACCCCACACGTCAGGTTTGACCCCAGCCAGCCGTAGTTGACCACTGATGTCATGCTGACGTCATCCTGGCGCAATAATTATAATTTCTGGATTTAATCTAACTCAGGAAATTCCAGAATATTATTTAAACTACAAAAATTCATAACTTTTATTCTGTAATTCCAAATTGGACAAATTATATATGAAAAATGATCAGAAAAATCCAATCTATCCATCTGTACTATTTTCATGCCTGATCAAACAAGTTAAATTGATGTTTTAAGCAGAACAAGGAAAAGCACTTAAAGAGGCCATGTTTGAGTTTAAAATTTGAATCTTTGATTCAAATTTGTTCAAACCCTTCTGGTTTTAGTTGCATTAGTCCAACACACTCATATTGCCATGTTTCATGCATGCATCATATTGTCGCATATTGTTTGGTGATGTTTGTGCATCGCTGTCCTTTACGACAGGTTCTGCCTCCGAGGAGTACCGTGATTACCCTAACGAAGAACCCTATCAGTGCATCGAACCATCAGGCAAGCAACCAACCATTTGATCATATCGATACAATCCCATGTTCTCGCTCCTGCTCTCTTTTACTGCATTAAGACAACGCGTTTCAAACTGCTGTGTGCTACGGTAGCTGAACCCATTTCCTCTGCATGACCTGTCATTGCCACAGTAACTAGATGAAACCCACTAGCATGTGTAGGAGTTGATTGAGCCATATGTATGTGTTGTTCCTACCCTGCTATGCCTGCTATGCTTAGAGTCGTGTCAGGTCTGGTTCATCTGGGTGATGGCTAGAGTGAAATGATTATGTCGGTAATGAGAGTGGTGTGGTGAACACGATTTGGTAAAGGTATCGATGAGAGGCCATGTAGGAGTACATGGTGGGTTGTTTCATTGAAGCCGACCTTAAGCACTGAGATCTGTATGTGTGATTTAAGATACAGCTACTACCATGCATTGGGCCCTGAAATATGACCCCGCTCGACTTCTTATTCACCCTAGCTCTCTGTCCAGGAGTTGCAAGTAGTTTCTGGTGTTTGTAGCCTACTAGAGGCCGTGGACAGCGCTGACCGTAGGGGTGGGCTGTGATGCGGTAGGTACGTGGCCGGGTGTACCGAATACCCGTTAGGTATCTCGGGAACCCTGTTCACATCGTTCGGGGCCGTATGGGAAACCTCGGCCGGACTCCCTGCGGATGGAACCTGAATAGGCGATAAACCTGGACTAGAGGCTTAAGTGTTTAAGTAGGTCGTGGTCTACACCCACGTCGGCTTTCGCTTGAAGTCTGCCGAGCACATGTCGTGTGCAGACGCTAAGTGGTGGAAACATGTATGAAGAAGTACACCCCTGCAGGGTTAACATGATCTATTCGAATAGTCGCGTCCGCGGTAAAGGACTACTTGGTTGCCTATACAGTTCATAGACAAGTAAATGGAAACTACTAAAAGCCTCAAGATAAGTGTGAGTGCCGAGGATGGCTCTTCCGTAGGAAGACGGAGGTGGATCCTCGGTAGTGTATTGAAGTGGTGAGTAGTGGACTCGTGTGTGCAAAACCATTTCAAGTTGGAGTATCGTAGGATAGCCTAGCCAAGATTCAAAGCTGGCTTGCTGCAATAACTCCACCAACCCTTCTTGATACTATGCATGTATGTAGGATCTGATGTAAGTCTTGCTGAGTACCTTTGTACTCATGTTGCTATAATCTACATTTTTTACAGAAGACGCTGCAACCCCTTTTGATGGGTTCTATGTAGACGTTGACATCAACGAGTAGGCTAAAGACCCAGGTGGTGACCCTGAGCTTGTGATGGACCACGTAGTATAGCTAGGCTTTCCAAGCCTCTTTTATTTTACTAGTTGTCTGTACTCAGACAATGTACTTCCGCTGCTGGTTTGTATGACTGTATGACTTGTATGTTGGGTCGTGAGACCCGTACCTTTGTGTATGTTATGTATGGCTCCCTGAGCCTTAAATAAAGTACTTATGTCGTAGAGTCATGTTGTGATGCTTCGTTGTATTTGCACATATCAAGCATATTGTGTGTATGATTGAAATGCTTGGTATGTGTGGGATCTGACTATCTAGTTGTTTATCTTTAGTAGCCTCTCTTACCGGGAAATGTCTCCTAGTGTTACCGCTGAGCCATGGTAGCTTGCTACTGCTCTGGAACACTTAGGCTGGCCGGCATGTGTCCTTCTTCGTTCCTGTGTCTGTCCCTTCGAGGAAATGTCACGCTTTGAGTACCGGAGTCCTGTTAGCCCGCTACAGCCCGGTTTACCGGAGTCCTGCTAGCCCAGTGCTACAGCCCGGACCCATTTGCTGATGACCGACACGTTCGGAGCTGGGTCATGGATGCCTGTCCCTGTAAGTCTGTGCCACTTTGGGTTTACGACTAGTCATGTCAGCCCGGGCTCTTTATCATATGGATGCTAGCGACACTATCATATACGTGAGCCAAAAGGCGCAAACGGTCCCGGGCAAAGGTAAGGCGACACCCGTGGGAATACCGTGCGTGAGGCCGCAAAGTGATATGAGGTGTTACCGGCTAGATCGATGTGACATCGAGTCGGGGTCCTGACAGCGTTGGCATCAGTAGTACATTATAAGTTGATGGATTCAAGCCTAGTTCAGTTCTACTACCACCTTATGTTGTTAGAATGGTTTCAGAACTTTGATATGATGATGTTGAGTGTGTACGAAATCCTTTGTCAAATGTCTCAAAATCCTTTTTGAGCATTTACAGCTGTTATGCTGCCAAAATTTTGCTAGAAGTTCTAATGCCTTTGCATTATGATTGTGCTTTCAGATGGCCACTCGCGACCTCAATCAAGTGGTTCGCCTGACTCGATGCCTAGATGTACCCGGCCATACTGCCAAGTTGGTCAGGGTAATGACTGAGGCTGGATACCGCTGGTATACCGAGTACACGGTCGAAGAGCAATTCCGAGATTTTAATCAAAGCCAGTATCTCTGCACTGTCAGGATATTTCCATCTTATCCTGGATCCACCGAGCCTCTTCACTGCTCCTATGGACTCGGGGTTACTATTGAGATGGCTGTGCAGGACGCCGCCTACTCTATGATGACCATTATGCGAGTCAGATCTGGGTTATTTCGGGACTCTGATTTCCGGTATATGCCAGGATCACTTCCGGGAGCACAAGGGTATCTCCAGGCTATTTATGCTGACCCCACTCAGGAGGATTCACGGACTCGCACCACTGCTGAGATGCTCGAGGATAAGGACCGTGAAAATCGGGCCTTGAGGTTAGAGCTCTTCAATACCCGTGCTGACCACTGGGCCACTTTGACTCGGTTCGCACCGGCGGTGCAAGCTGGATTTTCAGATATGCGCGATCTCTATCCTGTGAGATCTGCTCTGCCAGACGTGATGGGTTGGCGTGATGTAGGAGGCATCACCCCACCTCGCGGTCCCCGCAGGCCACCGTTTGTTGGTCCAAGGCCTCATCCTAGCCCCTATGGTCCACAAGCTCCGCGAGACCGTCTGTTTCCGGATGATCATGTTGAGCTCCCAGGCTATGGAGGTGACTTCTACGAGGACTACTACGGATCGGTCTGAGTTAGTGGTAGTATCACTAGTTCGCACTAGCTGTGTCTTCTATCGTCCCGCGTGACTCGTGGGATATGACCTAGTTTGTACTCTTCCGGAGGTGTAGAAAAATAATGTATAGGAGCTTGGAATGACTCCGATGAGATGTAATCGTCTTTTCACCGTAATAGCACTTTGTTTGGTCTTGTACTAAACCCTGTATGGTGTGTATGACGATGGAATAAAGAAGCAGTTTCTGTATCTACCATGTCATACGGATGATCATCTTGCATTTCGAGTTATTCCTTACATTTTATATCCTATGTCGGATTTTTATCATCCTGACTAAATCATTGTCTTGTTTACCTAGGATGGTCAACACGCGCACTAACCCTGCTCCTCAAGAGCAGGCCGAAGGCAGTGAAGTCAGGGATGCAAATCTGCCTCATCCTCCTTCACTAGCCGAGGTTATGATGGAAGCTGAGAGAAACAAGCGGGAGACCAACCGTTTGTTGGAGCGTATTGAACAGAACACAGCACACCATCAGAGGACTAACGTGGTGTCACTCAGTGATTTTATCAAATTACATCCACCCACGTTCCACCACTCCGTCGAGCCTCTCGACGCTGATGACTGGCTTCGCAGTATCGCTCACAAACTGCGTTCCGCGCTGGTAGCGGAGGCTGACAAGGTCACCTTTGCTGCATATCATCTTGAAGGCCCCGCCAGTCTATGGTGGGAGAATTATGGAGCTATGCTCCCAGCGGGCCATGTCACTACTTGGGCTGAATTCAGCGAGGCTTTCCGTGAACATCACATTCCGGAGGGTCTCATGGACCGTAAACGTGAGGAATTCTGCAATTTCACCCAAGGCCGACTTTCTGTGGATGTTTATAGCAGGGAGTTTGGTAATCTCGCACGATATGCAACCGAGGAAGTTTCTACTGACGCCAAGAAGCAAGCAAGGTTCCGTAAGGGCCTTAGTCCTGAGCTTCGCCGCGACCTCCGTCTGCATGAGTGCACATCTTTTCAGAAACTTGTCAACAAAGCCATCAGTGCTGAAACTGGTCAGACTGGCTATGACGCAACACGCAAGCATGGCCGTGATATGGGTTCCTCATCCGGTGCTGGTCCTCAGAAGCGCCGCGTGTGGGTACCCAACACCGCCCTGCCACCCAGGTTCACACCGAGGCCATCTTTCCAGGTGCCTCGCCCTGTTCAACAGTCTGCACCGACCAAGCCCTACGGGGGTCCAACTAACAATGCTCCTCCACGTACCGGTTCCGTGACTTGTTTCAAGTGTGGGGAATCTGGTCACTATATGCGTGAGTGTCCCCAGACCAACCCCAATCAATCTGCTAAAGCTGTTGCCCGTGGCAAGCCGACAGGAAAAATATTCCACGCCAAACCGGTCACCGCTACACGTGGCCATGTCAACTGTGTCTCTGCCGAAGAAGCTCAAGAGGATCCCAACGTCGTTCTCGGTACGCTTCTTGTAAATTGCCACCCGGCATCTGTTCTTTTCGATACAGGAGCCTCTCATTCTTTTATATCCGAAAATTATGCTCGTTTGCATAACGTTGCATTCTGTGACATGCCATCCACTATGGAAATTTCTACTCCCGGGTCTAGATGGCAGACCTCTAGGGTAAGTTTTGGAAATGAAATCCAAGTCGACAGACTTGTTTTTCTTGCATCTTTGATAGCCCTTAAATCTTCAGATATTAATATCATTCTGGGTATGGACTGGATGTCAGCTCATCAAGCCAAAATTGATTGCTTCTCTAGGACTGTTCAACTCACCCATCCTTCGGGGAAGATAGTCAATGTCTTGACCCGAATAGCCAAGCGACAATTATATTCTCTTAACGCCAGCCCTTTGCCAGACCTTGAAGACATTCCGGTAGTCCGTGACTTCCCGGATGTCTTTCCAGAGGAATTGCCAGGTGTTCCACCTGACAGGGATGTTGAGTTCGTAATAGACCTCATTCTAGGAACCGTTCCGATTGCTAGAAGACCTTATAAGATGGCACCACTAGAACTAGCCGAGCTTAAGAAACAACTCGATGAGTCCTTGAAAAAGGGTTTCATCCGCCCTAGTTCATCTCCGTGGGCTTGCCCCGTCCTATTCGTCAAGAAGAAGGATGGTACGGACCGGATGGTTGTAGATTACCGACCTGTCAATTTGGTCACAATCAAGAACAAATATCCGCTTCCCAGGATCAACGACCTGTATGATCAGCTCGCTGGATCCTCAGTCTTCTCCAAGATGGATTTGAGGTTGGGCTACCATCAAATCAAAATCAGAAACGGGGACATTCCTAAAACGGCCTTCGTTACTCGTTATGGCCAATACGAGTACACCGTCATGTCCTTCGGCTTAACCAACACTCCAGCCACCTTTTCTCGGTTAATGAACTCAATCTTCATGGAGTATTTGGATAAATTCGTCGTTGTTTACCTCAATGATATACTCATCTACTCCAAGAACGAGGAAGAACATGCCGAACATCTAAGGCTAGTGTTGAAGAAACTTCGAGAGCATCGCCTTTATGCCAAATTTTCTAAATGTGAATTCTGGTTGTCAGAAGTGACCTATCTGGGTCATGTAATTTCTGGTAAAGGTATTGTTGTTAACCCTGAGCGAGTTCAAGCCGTCCTTAATTGGACTCCACCTGAATCGGTCAAGCAAGTTCGGAGTTTTCTAGGCTTAGCGAGCTATTGTCGTCGCTTTGTCGAGAACTTCTCCAAAGTTGCTAAACCTCTAACCGAACTCCTCAAGAAAGATAAAAAGTTCGAATGGACTCCACAATGTGAGCACAGCTTTCAGGAACTGAAAATACGCCTGACCTCTGCTCCCGTACTGGTACCGCCAGACTTTTCCAAGGACTTTGTTATCTACTGCGACGCCTCGCGACAAGAACTAGGTTGCATTCTTATGCAAGATCGACACGTAATTGCTTACGCTTCACGGCAATTGCACCCACATGAGGAGAATTATCCTACTCATGATCTAGAGCTTGCAGCCGTAGTCTATGCACTTAAGACCTGGCGACATTACCTCCTCGGTAATCGTTGCGAAATATTCACTGATCACCAAAGTCTGAAGTACATTTTCACCCAACCGGATTTGAATCTCAGGCAGAGACGTTGGGTTGAATTGATCACAGACTTCGACTTAGGAATAACCTACACCCCAGGGAAAGCCAACGTCATGGCTGATGCGCTAAGTCGTAAATCTTATTGTAACAACCTGATGTTACAACAAAGTCAACCGCTTCTCCATGAGGAATTTCGGAAGCTAAACCTTCACATTGTTCCTCAAGGTTTTCTTTCCACCTTGGTGGCAAAACCTACTCTTACGGATCAAATCATCGCTGCCCAAAAGCGAGATAAGGGAATATCTAAAATCAAAGAGAACATTGCTAGCGGAGGTGCTAGTTGCTTCTCCTCAAATGATCATGGTGTTGTGTACTTTGAGAACCGTCTAGTGGTTCCCAAGAACCAGCATCTACGGCAGTTGATCCTTAAGGAGGCTCATGAATCTCCTCTCACCATTCATCCTGATAGTACTAAGATGTATCAGGACCTACGCCAGAGGTTCTGGTGGACTAGGATGAAGAGATAAATTGCTCAGTATATTGCTAACTGCGACGTCTGTCGTCGTGTAAAAGCAGAGCATCAACGGCCTGCTGGCACCCTTCAACCCTTAGCTATTCCTGAATGGAAATGGGATAAAATTGGTATGGATTTCATTACCGGTTTTCCCAGGACCAAGAGAGGGAATAATGCTATTTTCGTCGTGGTCGATCGTCTTTCCAAAGTAGCCCATTTCTTGCCTGTTCGTGAGAGTATAACCGCTAGTCAGCTGGCAGACTTATACATCCCCCGTATAGTGTCCCTCCATGGTGTTCCTTTGGAAATTAACTCGGGTCGAGGAAGTCTTTTCACCTCTCAATTTTGGGAAAGTTTCCAAAATGCTATGGGGACTCGTCTCTCCTTTAGCACCGCCTTCCACCCTCAGTCGAGTGGTCAAGTGGAACGCGTCAACCAGATTCTAGAAGACATGCTTCGAGCCTCTGTTATCTCATTCGGAATGGACTGGGAGAAGTGCCTTCCATTTGCCGAATTCGCTTACAACAACAGCTATTAATCTAGCTTGGGTAAAGCCCCTTTTGAAGTTCTCTATGGACGACGGTGTCGAACACCCCTTAACTGGTCAGAGACCGGGGAAAGACAATTCTTTGGCCCGGACATGATTCAGGAAGCAGAAGAACAAGTTCGCATCGTTCGTAAAAAGTTGAAAACAGCCCAATCTCGTCAAAAGAGTCAATATGACCGAAGACATAAGGCTATGACTTTCGAGGTTGACGAGAAGGCTTATCTTCGGGTCACCCCTCTGAAGGGAACCCATCGTTTCGGTATCAAAGGCAAATTGGCTCCTCGTTACATTGGACCTTTTCGCATTCTCGCCAAACGAGGAGAAGTTGCCTACCAGTTGGAACTACCTCCGCACCTCTCCAGAGTCCACGATGTCTTCCACGTTTCTCAACTCAGGCGTTGCTTCTCGGATCCTATCCGTGAAGTGGACCACGAAACGCTTGATCTCCAAGATAATCTTACATATCAAGAGTACCCCATTCGTATCCTCGATCAGGCCGAACGTACCACCCGATGCCAGAATATCAAGTTTCTCAAAGTTCAATGGTCGCACCATTCTGAAGATGAAGCAACTTGGGAAAGGGAGGATCGTCTTCGACTCGAATATCCCGCCTTCTTCCCGGAGGAACCCAAATCTCGGGACGAGATTCTTTTGAGTGGGGGTGAGTTGTCACACCCTAGCTAGTCATGCATCAGAGTGTGTGCATCATGTTTAAATTTCCATTTAATTTGAAATGGGGATCTGTGAAACCCTCAGAATCATTTTGAAAATGATCCAAATAAAAATTTCTCCAAAAAGGTCCAAGAAAATGCTCATGTTGCTCTCTGAAAATATTGGACAGAGATAAAAATCAAACCAATATTTTTAAGAGCTCATAGGTATTTATTTTGGGCATTTGGAATTAATGCATAATTATTTGCATTGGAAATATATTATTTATATATATTAATATATGTCCAAATATTATGCCATTTATAAAGGAGCTCTGGAATAATATATCTAGCTCCTGCAAAAATTGGCCTAAGTTAAATAAATGATTTAATATATTATTTAAATCAAAACAAATGTCAGAAATTAGAAAAACAGAAATAAATAACAGGAGGAGCTTACCTGGGCTCCTCCACTGTGCGGCCCAGCCAGCTGGCCGGCCCAGCCAGCAGCCGGCCCAGCCCACCTCCCTCCTCTGTCGTCTTCGTCCCGACAGAGGGAGGGGAGTGTGGCCGGCGCGCGCGCGCCACCGCGCCACGCCACCTCTCTCCCTGCCTGCCTGCCCTCCCCTCCTCGCCTCGATGCCCCTGGACGACGCCACGCCTCCCCCCTGCTCTCTCTCACTCTCCCCCGGCTCTTCCCTCCTCTCCCTCACTCTCTCTCTCTCACGGCCGAACACCACCGTCGCCGCCGTTCGCCACAGCAGCCGTCTCCGGCCACCCCTCGCTCCCCCGACTAGCTCAGAAGCTCCGCCACGACCCCCTCTTCCTCCCCACCGCTCCACGGGTCCCCGGAAGCCCTGCATCGCCGCCACGTCGCCGTTCCCCTCTTCGGGCTCCGACCATCGTCGCCGTCGAATTCGTCGTCTCCAGCGCGTCCCCGAGCCCACTAACCATCCCTGCAGCTCCGTGGTGAGCCCCCGGATCGTTTCCCCCTTCTCCCCTGGTCTCTTCTGACCTCTAGGCCGTAGCACCACCTTGGCCGAGAGCTCCACGCCGCCGGCGATGTCGCCGTCGTGGCCACGGTCACCGTAGCACCCAACCGAGCACACTATCGTGCTCCACACCTCACTAGGAGCACGCAGCACGCACTAACGCCTCCCCAAACCCCCTGCAACACCGATCCCGACCGCACCCGAACTCCGGCGGCCGCAGCCGAGCTCGCCGCCGTCGACTCCGGCCACCCCAGGCCCAGCCACGGCCACCGTTCGACGCGCGGGAGCAAGGGCTCTCCAACGAGCCCAAGCACGGCCTCGCCCGTGCCCTGTAGCGCGATCCCGCGTCGCGCCGCCGTCTCGGGCCTCGCCGGCGTCACGTCGCCGGTGGGTTTGACCCACTTTGACCATGGCAGGAACCCCCCTGAGTCCCTGACAGGTGGGCCCAGCCCTGTAGCTAATTAGGATTAGTGCTAACCACTAATGGTTAACCCCCTGACACTGACAGTGGGCCCCCAGCGCCACTAACCCCTAATTAGGATTAAACTAACCCTGTTTAACCCCCCTGTCACTGACGTGTGGACCCCACACGTCAGGTTTGACCCCAGCCAGCCGTAGTTGACCACTGATGTCATGCTGACGTCATGCTGGCGCAATAATTATAATTTCTGGATTTAATCTAACTCAAGAAATTCCAGAATATTATTTAAACTTCAAAAATTCATAACTTTTATTCTGTAACTCCAAATTGGACAAATTATATATGAAAAATGATCAGAAAAATCCAATCTATCCATCTGTACTATTTTCATGCATGATCAAACAAGTTAAATTGATGTTTTAAGCAGAACAAGGAAAAGCACTTAAAGAGGCCATGTTTGAGTTTGAAATTTGAATCTTTGATTCAAATTTGTTCAAACCCTTCTGGTTTTAGTTGCATTAGTCCAACACACTCATATTGCCATGTTTCATGCATGCATCATATTGTCGCATATTGTTTGGTGATGTTTGTGCATCGCTGTCCTTTACGACAGGTTCTGCCTCCGAGGAGTACCGTGATTACCCTAACGAAGAACCCTATCAGTGCATCGAACCATCAGGCAAGCAACCAACCATTTGATCATATCGATACAATCCCATGTTCTCGCTCCTGCTCTCTTTTACTGCATTAAGACAACGCGTTTTAAACTGCTGTGTGCTACGGTAGCTGAACCCATTTCCTCTGCATGACCTGTCATTGCCACAGTAACTAGATGAAACCCACTAGCATGTGTAGGAGTTGATTGAGCCATATGTATGTGTTGTTCCTACCCTGCTATGCCTGCTATGCTTAGAGTCGTGTCAGGTCTGGTTCATCTGGGTGATGGCTAGAGTGAAATGATTATGTCGGTAATGAGAGTGGTGTGGTGAACACGATTTGGTAAAGGTATCGATGAGAGGCCATGTAGGAGTACATGGTGGGTTGTTTCATTGAAGCCGACCTTAAGCACTGAGATCTGTATGTGTGATTTAAGATACAGCTACTACCATGCATTGGGCCCTGAAATACGACCCCGCTCGACTTCTTATTCACCCTAGCTCTCTGTCCAGGAGTTGCAAGTAGTTTCTGGTGTTTGTAGCCTACTGGAGGCCGTGGACAGCGCTGACCGTAGGGGTGGGCTGTGATGTGGTAGGTACGTGGCCGGGTGTACCGAATACCCGTTAGGTATCTCGGGAACCCTGTTCACATCGTTCGGGGCCGTATGGGAAACCTCGGCCGGACTCCCTGCGGATGGAACCTGAATAGGTGATAAACCTGGACTAGAGGCTTAAGTGTTTAAGTAGGTCGTGGTCTACACCCACGTCGGCTTTCGCTTGAAGTCTGCCGAGCACATGTCGTGTGCAGACGCTAAGTGGTGGAAACATGTATGAAGAAGTACACCCCTGCAGGGTTAACATGATCTATTCGAATAGCCGCGTCCGCGGTAAAGGACTACTTGGTTGCCTATACAGTTCATAGACAAGTAAATGGAAACTACTAAAAGCCTCAAGATAAGTGTGAGTGCCGAGGATGGCTCTTCCGTAGGAAGACGGAGGTGGATCCTCGGTAGTGTATTGAAGTGGTGATTAGTGGACTCGTGTGCGCAAAACCATTTCAAGTTGGAGTATCGTAGGATAGCCTAGCCAAGAGTCAAAGCTGGCTTGCTGCAATAACTCCACCAACCCTTCTTGATACTATGCATGTATGTAGGATCTGATGTAAGTCTTGCTGAGTACCTTTGTACTCATGTTGCTATAATCTACATTTTTACAGAAGACGCTGCAACCCCTTCTGATGGGTTCTATGTAGACGTTGACATCAACGAGTAGGCTAAAGACCCAGGTGGTGACCCTGAGCTTGTGATGGACCACGTAGTATAGCTAGGCTTTCCAAGCCTCTTTTATTTTACTAGTTGTCTGTACTCAGACAATGTACTTCCGCTGCTGGTTTGTATGACTGTATGACTTGTATGTTGGGTCGTGAGACCCGTACCTTTGTGTATGTTATGTATGGCTCCCTGAGCCTTAAATAAAGTACTTATGTCGTAGAGTCATGTTGTGATGCTTCGTTGTATTTGCACATATCAAGCATATTGTGTGTATGATTGAAATGCTTGGTATGTGTGGGATCTGACTATCTAGTTGTTTATCTTTAGTAGCCTCTCTTACCGGGAAATGTCTCCTAGTGTTACCGCTGAGCCATGGTAGCTTGCTACTGCTCTGGAACACTTAGGCTGGCCGACATGTGTCCTTCTTCGTTCCTGTGTCTGTCCCTTCGGGGAAATGTCACGCTTTGAGTACCGGAGTCCTGTTAGCCCGCTACAGCCCGGTTTACCGGAGTCCTGCTAGCCCAGTGCTACAGCCCGGACCCATTTGCTGATGACCGACACGTTCGGAGCTGGGTCATGGATGCCTGTCGCTGTAAGTCTGTGCCACTTTGGGTTTACGACTAGTCATGTCAGCCCGGGCTCTTTATCATATGGATGCTAGCGACACTATCATATACGTGAGCCAAAAGGCGCAAACGGTCCCGGGCAAAGGTAAGGCGACACCCGTGGGAATACCGTGCGTGAGGCCGCAAAGTGATATGAGGTGTTACCGGCTAGATCGATGTGACATCGAGTCGGGGTCCTGACAACTGTTGCCACGACCCCATGACCAAGCTTGCATCATCAGGAGCACGGCTACAGTAATCAGCAACCGGCAAGACCCGCCCGCGGCGGACGCGGCCTGTCGGCTCCGTACCAGACCAGTCGGCGGGGCCCACCAGTCGGCGGGGCCCACCAGTCGGCGGAGAAGTCAGAGGTCGGAGACACTGACGGCTGGGCGCGCGCCCAGTCACATTACCATTGTACCCCTGGGGGGGTAGGCCTATATAAACCCCCCAGGGCACCCATGCAAAGTGTTGGATCCCAGTAGTTCTACACCTCACCAGATAGAGGGAGAGAGCTAGCCTTGCCCTCTCCTACCACCATATACAGCTCAAGGAGCAACCGTGTAAATCCTTGACTATAGTGATCATGCGGAGACCCCGTAGAGCAGCAGTAGGGGTATTATCTCCCCGGAGAGCCTCGAAGCTGGGTAAGATTAGCCGGCGTGCATGTCTTCGCCTCATCCCGTTTCCAGGCACCGGCGACGTTCTACTCGCCCCCACCATGATAAGCCATCCGTTGGCATATTTCGCACCAAACCCCCGACATTTGGCGCCCGCCGTGGGGCTTGGTGCACCGCCGTCCAGAGATCTGTTCTAGACGGCAACCCTTTTCCTCCCTGGCGAGCGCAGCCAGCCAGGCACGCCAGACGAAGTTTGCATCGACGCACTGCGCGGCGTGGAGATTGCCTGCGCAGCCAGCTCCTTGGCCGAACTTGTCGGCGAGGTCCGCCTCTCCGACGAGCCTGCGTCCGACGCAGGCGTAGGCGGCCCCGAAAACCTCCTCGCGGGCCTCCTCGATCAACTCCACGTTTTCGGCGAGCCTGCCGTAGACTTGGAGTCCGTAGGCTCCACCGACCCGATGCTGGTCGACTCCGACACCGTGTCGGTCGATGCTTTGCCCTCCAACATAGTGGTCTACGACGAACCTCTCCCCCACGCGGAGAGCGACGGGAGCACCATCACTGAGGTGCTGGTCATCAGTCATGACGAGTTCCCTGGTGGAAGGGCGCCCGACTCACTCGGCGTGGTGCTACAAGACCTAGTTGCGCCCATTCCAGAAGATGCTGACGCAGAGACGCTAGAAGCACGCCGCCTTCAGCTTGTTGAAGGCGCGAAGAAGCTAGCCAGCATGAGACACTTGTCAGAAGCTTACCAGCGGGAGATGGATCGCGCTGTTGGCGGCTCGCCGGCTCCGGCAGGGCCCAGCCGCCTTGGCGCGGTTCAGCAGCGTGGCGTAGCCATCGCCAGCCTGTTTGGGGCTAGCCATCCCGTGTATGCCACGCCAGCGGAGAACTTCCGAGCCGCCCAGGTGGCGGCGGATGAGCTGGACAATTTCAAGGGCGAAGAGCGCCGCCTCATGATGGAGCGAGTCCAGCGGCTCCTCGACGCGGCCGCCGCGCAATACGAGGCCGGCTGCCGCACGGAGGCGCCGCAGCGGCCAAACGACGACCCGCACCGAGACCAAGGCGCGACGTCTCGGACGCCGACTGGTGGTGCCCGAGGAAGAAAGGACAAGGAGCCAGCTGTCAGCAACAGTCGGACTCAGATTACCATAGAGCGCGACCGAGATAGCCGCCCAAGAGCAGTGGAACGACTGTCCGCCTCCCCCTCCCCGCAAGGAGAGGCGAGTCTCCCTGCCGCTTGTTGACCATCCGACTCTCGGAGACCGCCTTGGCCGCCGAGAAGGAGTTGGGGAGAATGACGCCCGCCACCGGATCGACCGACTTCACCGGTCCTTGGCGCTGGAAGAAGAAGACGAGCTCGGTCCGCCTTGTTTCGGGCCCCGCATTCGGGACAAGCCCTTTCCCAGAGGGTTCATGCTCCCAAGAGACACGCCCAAGTATACCGGCTCCGTGAAGCCGGAAGACTGGCTAGTCGACTACTCTACGGCTGTCAGCATAGCAAACGGCAACAAGCGTGTCGTCGTAAAGTATGTTCCGCTCATGCTTCAGGGCACGGCCCGGACGTGGTTGAACAGCCTGAAGCCCCGCAGCATCAACTGCTGGGTCGACTTCCCTGAAGCATTCGTCCGCAACTTCACCAGCATGTACAAGCGTCCTCCCAAGCCTCGTCAGCTTTCCTTGTGCGTGCAAGGTCCTGACGGGTCGACTTGCGACTACCTCACGCGTTGGGCCGAGCTCCGGAACTCCTGCGAGGGCGTGCACGACGTGTAGGCCATCGAGTACTTCACAGCCGGGTGCCGAGAAGGCACCCTCCTCAAGCACAAGCTCCTCTGCGACGAGCCAGAAACCCTCGACGAGCTGCTGATCATAGCAGACAAGTACGCTACGGCTGACTCCTCCATGAAGACGGAAATTCAAATCAGCACGACCGGCAAAGTAGCTCCTCAGGCTCCAAGAACTCTGGTAGCGGACGCCGGCCGGCGACAACAGTAGGGCGACCACAAGTGCAAGGCCCCGCAGCCGGCTTCCAGCAGCCGGCAGGTCGCGACCGTCGAAGCCCAGCAGCCAGAAGAGCAGCCTCCGCCCAAGCGACAGAACGGCGGCAAGCCGAACTGGTTGCCAGCCTTCTCTTATGAGTAGACCT
Organism: Triticum aestivum; assembly: GCF_018294505.1. Classification (NCBI taxonomy): domain Eukaryota; kingdom Viridiplantae; phylum Streptophyta; class Magnoliopsida; order Poales; family Poaceae; genus Triticum; species Triticum aestivum. Next base: position 280,842,554 of record NC_057794.1, on the reverse strand, counting down.
TTGATGGACCTTGCAAGTTCCACAGCGGTGCAAAGCCATCAATTCACACCATCCGGAAGTGCCACTGGCTCACCAGGATCGCCAAGGTAGACGGCCTCCTGCCACCCCCGCCTGCTGGGCAGCCGCCTCTGCCTCTGCCCCAGCAGCCAGCAGTCAGGCCAATCGGCGCAGTACAAGACGAGTACCCTGAAGAGCACGGAGCCTATGTGGTGTTCACCAGTGTGGCTGACGATGGACGCAGCAGGCGGCTGCAGCGATAAGAGGTGAATGCGGTAGCCTCAGAGATGCCAGAGTTCATGCACTGGTCAGAGAGGCCCATCAGCTGGAGCAGGGCTGACCACCCAGAAGTGATGCCGAGTCCGGGCTCCTACGCCTTGGTCCTGGATGCCACCTTTGCCACGGACAAACGGGCCGCGCATTTCTCGCGAGTTCTGATAGATGGGGGCAGCAGCATCAACATCCTGTACAAGGACACCATGGAGAAGTTAGGAATCAAGTAGAGACAGCTTCAGAATAGCCGGACTGTGTTCCACGTCATTGTTCTTATGCTTTCCTGTTCACCAATCGGCAAGATCCTGATTGACGTCCTCTTTGGGGACAAAGATCACTTTCGAAGAGAGTCTGTTTGGTTTGAGGTGGTGGACCTTGAGAGCCCATACCATGCGCTACTTGGCCGGCCCGCCTTGGCCAAGATGAAGATGCCCAGTTCCAGGGGAATTCTGACTGTGGCCGGCGACTACCGGAAGTCGTCTGCTTGCGCGGCCGAAAGCAGTCGGCTGGCCAAGTCCCTGGTGATTGCGGCCGAGAAGCGACTCCTTGAGTGAGCTGTGGCGATGGCCGGCAAGCAGCCGGAGATATCGCCCGACCCGAAGGAGTCGGAGGCCGAGGGTTCATTCAAGCCGTCCAAAGAGACAAAGAAGATACCCTTGGATCCGGAACACCCAGAGAGGTACGCCGTCGTAGGTGCAAACCTCGACAGCAAATAGGAAGGCGAGCTCGTCAATTTCCTCCGTGAGAATCGGGACATCTTCGCGTGGTCTCCCAAAGACATGCCAGGTGTGCCGACGGAATTCGCCGAGCACAAGTTACACGTCCGATCTGATGCAAAGCCGGTCAGGCAGCCCCTGCGCCGCTTATCAAAGGAGAAGAGAAGAGTTGTCAGAGAAGAGATAGCCCGACTCCTAGCAGCCGGCTTCATTATGGAAGTTTTCTTCCCGGAGTGGCTGGCAAATCCGGTCCTGGTGCTAAAGAAGAACAAGCAATGGCGAATGTGTATTGACTACACGAGCCTCAACAAGGCCTGCCCCAAGGACCCGTTTGCTCTGCCGAGAATTGATCAAGTGATAGACTCCACAGCCGGATGCGAGCTGTTGAGTTTCTTGGATGCGTACTCAGGATATCACCAGATCAAGCTGAACCCGGCTGATAGATTGAAGACCGCCTTCATCATGCCGTTTGGAGCATTCTGCTACCTCACCATGACGTTCGGCCTGACGAATGCCGGTGCCACCTTTCAGCGTTGCATGCAGAAATGCCTCCTCAAGCAGCTCGGTAGGAACGCCCACGTTTACATGGACGACGTAGTGGTGAAGACAGAAAAGTGAGGAACATTGCTGGAAGACCTCAAGGAGACCTTTGAGAACCTGCGTCGATTCCAGATTAAGCTCAACCCCGAGAAGTGTGTCTTCAGAGTACCAGTCGGCCAGCTGCTAGGTTTCTGGTCTCTGAGCGCGGCATAGAATGCAACCCAGTAAAAATCAAAGCCATCGAGAGAATGGAGGTACCTAGCCGACTGCTGGTTGTGCAGAAGTTCACCGGCTGCTTGGCGTCCATCAGCCGATTCATCAGTTGGCTGGGCGAGAAAGCTCTCCCCTTATACCAACTCATGAAGAAGACCACTTTTTTCAAGTGGAACCATAAGGCGGACGAAGCTTTCCACCAGTTGAAGAAGATGCTGACTACTCCACCCATCCTGGCGGCTTCGACTCCCAAGGAACCTATGCTCCTGTACATCGCCGCCACCAGCCGAGTAGTTAGCACAGTCATTGTAGTGGAGCGCAAGGAGGAAGGCAAGGCGCTACCTGTGCAGAGACCAGTATATTACCTGAGCGAGGTACTGTCGACCTCCAAGCAGAACTACCCCCACTACCAGAAGATGTGCTATGGCGTGCACTTTGCTGCCAAGAAATTGCAGCCTTACTTTCAAGAACATCCAATCACGGTGGTCTGCACGGCTCCACTTGCCGAGATCATCGGCAGCCGCGATGCCTCTGGTCGAGTGGCCAAGTGGGCCATAGAGCTGGCTCCTTACACCATCTACTACCAGCCCCGCACCGCTATCAAGTCACAAGCACTGGCCGACTTCCTCATCGACTGGGCCGAGACCCAGTACCTGCCTCCAGCACCTGACTCCACCCATTGGCGGATGCATTTCGACGGCTCCAAGATGCGCACCGGCTTGGGAGCCGGCGTCGTCCTCACCTCTCCCAAAGGCAACAAGCTCAAATATGCACTGCAAATCCACTTCGTTGCCTCTAACAATGTGGCCGAGTACGAGGCGCTCATTCACGGGCTCCGGCTTGCCAAAGAACTTGGCATCCGCCGGATCTTGTGTTATGGCGACTCGGACTTAGTGGTCCAGTAGTTGTCTGGCGACTGGGACGCCAAAGACGCAAACATGGCGAGCTACCGTTTCCTCGTGCAGCAACTCAGCGGGTATTTCAAAGGGTGTGAGTTCCTCCATGTGCCAAGAAACGACAACGACCAAGCAGACGCCTTGGCACGAATCGTCTCTACCCGCCAAGCAATACCATCTGGCGTCGCCCTTCAACGCCTCCTCAAGCCGTCTGTCAAGCCTTCACCAGAATCAGACTCCATCTTTGTGCCGGCTCCTCCCGAAGACGGCGGACCCGACTCCGGAGTTCCGGCAGTCAGAACGGGGAATTTGGCGGACGACTCCAAAGCTGCCACGGTCGAGCCCGGCCCGGGGACTGCGATGACGAACTTGGAGATTCCAGAGCTCGGCCCAAGGACCGAGCCAGTCGGCCTGGGGACTTCATCAGCCCAACAAGCGATTGTTGACTCCAGCCCGCCGCCTCCCAGCCTAGCCGCCCTCGTCCAAGTCGCAGTTCTGATAGTCGACGAAATAGCAGCACCCTCATGGGCCCAGCCCATCCTCAAATTTCTGGTGAACAAAGAGCTACCAACTGATGAGACCTCAGCTCGGCAAGTACAACACCGGGCAGCAGCTTATACCATAATCAAAAGTGAGCTGGTCAGGCGCAGCGTCCCTGGTGTCTACCAGCGCTGCGTAGAGCCAGAGCAAGGCTAGGCAATCCTCAAAGACATCCATCAAGGCGAATGTGGCCACCATGCGGCTTCAAGAGCACTCGTCGCCAAAGCTTTTCGACACGGTTTCTTTTGGCCGACTGCCTTGGAAGAGGCCAAGGAGTTGGTCCAAAAATGCAAAGGGTGCCAGAAGTTCAGCTCCAAGCCGCACCAGCCGGCTTGCGCGCTCAAGACCATCCGCATTGCTTGGCCTTTCGCAGTTTGGGTTCTAGACATGGTGGGACCATTCAAAACAGCACGAGGCGGTCTAACTCACCTACTTGTCGAAGTGGACAAGTTCACCAAGTGGGTGGAAGTGAAGCCAATCAAGAAACTCAACAGTCCGACTGCCATGACCTTCATCACTAATATCACAATTCGGTACAGCATACCACACAACATCATCACCGACAACGGCACAAATTTTGCCAAAGGCGCCTTGGCCCGTTTCTATGCAACACAGGGCATCCGACTGGACCTAGCATCCGTCGCCCACCCACAGTCAAACAGCCAAGTGGAGCGAGCAAACGGCCTCATCCTGTCCGGCATCAAGCCTTGGTTAATCGAGCCTCTGGAGCGCTCGGCTGGCTGCTGGCTCGACGAGCTGCCAGCTGTCCTCTGGAGTCTGCGCACGACTCCAAACAAGTCAACCGGCTTCACGCCCTTCTTCCTCGTCTACCGTGCCGAAGCCGTCATCCCAACGGACATAGAGTTCGACTCCCCACGAGTCACCATGTACACCAAGGAGGAAGCAGAAGAAGCACGACAAGACGGCGTCGATCTAATGGAAGAGGGCCGGTTGTTGGCACTCAGCCGGTCCAGCATCTACCAGCAGAGCCTGCACCGATACCACAACAGGAAGGTCAGGCCAAGATCTTTCCAAGAAGGCGACCTTGTACTCCGGCTGATCCAGTGAACAGCCGGCCAGCACAAGTTGTCGCCGCCTTGGGAAGGCCCTTTCATCATCAGCAAAGTACTAGGCAACGACTCCTACTACCTAATCGACGCTCAGAAGCCCCGAGCACGCAAGAGGGATGACTCCGGCAAGGAGACAGAGCGGCCATGGAACGCAAATCTTCTCCGAAGATTTTACAGTTGATGCAGTATGTATCACGCTACCTTTTGTATTAAAATACCAAGACATCGCCCCCCCCCCCCCCGAGACAAGCTCGGGGACTGCCCTCTTTTGTCTGTATGATAAAAATTATGCCTACAAGTATGTTACTCTTTGTCATGCCGCTTGGCACCGGGCTCGACAAGTCGGCCCGGGGACTTGCCGCCTTGCACTATGAAATGCTTCCTGCAGTCGGACAAGTAGTGTGTAAACGCCTAAGCCTTCTCCTGCCAGAAGCCACAGTTTGTAGAGCGACTGTACAGTGGGCAGCAATAAGGTAGAATGGGCATTCGCATGAAAAATGGCTAAGGACCCAAAGCATAAAACATAGCTCAACACGGCTTCCAAGCCCTTCTCGCAAACTGACTCTCAGACAGTCGGATTGTCGTTTTCTATCCAACTTGCTCAAAGAATCTTGAAATCGGCTAAGTACTTGCTTTCCCAAAGTAGCCTAGCACTTGATCCAGCAACAGTCTGCAGAGCGGCTATCCGATTGGCAAGGCAGGCAACTAGGAGAAAGCGGCAAAGGAAAACAGCCAAAAAGAACAATGAGCAAGAAAAGATAGACATATATATATATATAACATAGGCCCTTGGCGGAATTGTCAAGCAGAGGTTCAAAATACACCCCGCGGGTGGAATTGTGCGAATTAGCAAGTTCCTCAAAAGACTACTGAAGCAGGTAAAACAAAAGAGACTGCGGCAACTTAGGAGGCGGCAGACGGAGTCGGGGGGTCGGAGGAGGCGCCAGCGTCAGTCGTCGGGGCGATCGGCCGGCTAGTCTCGGCTTGATCGCCTCCGGCAGCAGTCGGATCAGTCGCACGCGACTCGTTGCTGGAGGCGCAGTCGGGCTGAGGCAGGCCGTCTGCTCCGTCTTCTGGTGCCTCCGCCTTGCCCTCACCCTCTACCTTGTCCTCCTCCTTGACGCTGGAGCCGATCACCTCCACCGAGTCTTTGCCGTAGTCTGGCTTCATCCCAAACCACACCGGCGGGACCTCCTCGCCGTCTTCAGACCGCTCGGGGACGAAGATGCTCGTGTCGGTGTATTCGGTGATTGTCGTAGCACGCTTGACGAGGGCGCCTTCCGCAGCTGCCAGCTCCGACTGGGCCTCCGACCGAAGCATGGCCAACCGGTCTAGATCCAGCCCCGGGTACCACGCCTTGACGAACTCCAAGGCCCGGCGCGCTCCAGCCCGGGCCGAAGAGCCCTTCTAGGCCTCGAGGCGACCAACCGCGACCTCCAACCAGTTGGCCGTCACGCTGGGGGTGCGCGGAGCCTACATATCCGCCCAAAGGGCGGAGACCGCCTGGGCGCCGACGCGCTGAAGCCGGTGCAGCATCCGGTGAGCCGGCCAGAGGCGAGCCTCGATACTCAAGATGTGCTCATCAAGAGTTTGGGTGGCATCGGCGGCGATCTCTGCGCCCTCCGCCCTCCGACTTGCATGATCGGCCTCGATGGCTTGGATAGCGGCCTGAGACTGCCCAGGGAAGTAGTCTGCAAAAGACATGAAGAAACAAAAAAGCGAGTCAAAAACCAGGAGTCGGCACGACCTAGGTCAGCGGCTCAAAGAAAGAAAACAAAGAGACTCACCATCAACGATGTCTTCGATCTCGTGGAAGCCGGAGGACAGCATCGCCTCCTTGTCAGACCAGGAAGAGCGCTCGCTCGCGAACTCGGCCAGGAGGGCGGCCTCCGTTTCCTCCGCCTCCCTCTGCGACTTCGTGAACAACCCCTTCTGCTCTGCCAACTGAGCGGTCAACAGATCGCGCTCCGTGGCGAGCTTGCTGCACTCCTCCCCTTTGGCGAGCAGGGCAGAGTTGGCTTCGCTCAGCTACTGTTGAAGAGCAGCATTGGCCCTGAAGCAAAGAAAGAAAGACATCAGTCGTCAATAAAGTAGGTCGTCGGGGAGATCCGGCCCGACTGCTCAGCAGTCGGCCCGAACCTCGGGGACTACAACCCGTGGGTGCGCTAGCGCGCCCCCACAGAGAAGAGAAAAAGGAGGAGGACTTACTCCGGCTCTCCGCCAAGTCAGCGGTCCGCTTGCCCAACTCTTCAACATTACGGTTGAAGGTGGTGACGCGGAGGTTGTGGTAGTCCTGCAACAAGCGTTTCAGACAAAGTTAGTACCCAGAAGTTCATCAAATTGAAGTTCCGGGCCGCCTGCTTAGCAGCCGACCCGAAACTCGGGGACTACACCCAGTGGGTGCGCTGGCGCGCCCCCATAGAGAGAAACAAGAAAAAACAAAGGCCCAAAGAAAAGACATACCCGGACGGCCGCCCGCGACGCCAGTAACACCTTGGTGCAGCTCCGGAGGGCATCGCCCTCAGCGCAGAGCTTCGCCTGGACGTCCAGGAGCGCCTGGTTCAGCAGCCCTGTGCCGCCTCCACGCACCCACCCAACAGGTGCGGCGCTCGTCGCCTCAGCATCTGGAGCCGCCGAGCTGGCGGTGCCGGCTTCCAGGGGCGGGGGGCCGAAGTCACCTTCTCCAGACGATGGCGCGCTGGCGAGCCGACCTGGAGGAGTAGCCTCGCCACGGACTCTTCTTCGGTCGACGGCACCGGAGGGTCCACTGGCTGCTCGCCTTGCACGCCTTCAGACGGCGGCGGAGGCGGCGGCGGAACGTTCGCGCCCGGAGTAGAGGACTCGCCGCCTTCCCTCCCCTTGACGAGGTTCTCCCCGCCGGCTCCTCCAGTCTGCCCGTGAACTCCGGCGGCGGCGGCGCAGAGTTCAGCGGGGTGACAAGCAAGGCCGCCTGGTGGCGTGCGGCTTCCTCAGCCCGCTGCTTCGCCGCGGCGGCGGCTTCGGCCTCCGCTAGTTTTTTCTTGGCGGAGGCCTCCGCCCTGTCGGCCTCCGCCTTCTCCAGGCGGAGGGCTTCTTCCTCATTGCGCTTCTCCTGCGCATTCTGCTCCGTCGCCTCCCGGAGGTCGGCAGCGGGGTCTATCCGCCGAGTGGTGGCGGGCGTCTCCGCCGACCCCATGACGGAGGCGGCGGCGACCCGCTCAAGAGAGAGGGGAGCCCTGAAGAAAGAGGGGCGAGCAGAGACTCAGACAAAGCACGAAGAAAGAACGAATTTTGAAGACAGAATACTTACGCAGAGACCAACGGCGGCTTCTTCACTCCCTTACAGAAGCGGATGGCCTTCGCGGCCGCCTCGTCCCACCGGGTCGCCGCAGCCGAGCCCTTGGGCTTCTTCGGCCGGCAGCCGAACAAAGTCGGCGCAGCCCGGCGCTTCTTCCCGCCGCCTGGAGCGCCCGACGCGGCAAAAGAGCCCGTGCCTGGCTGGTTAGCTCCTGGCCGATGGCGAGGGGCGACTCCTTCCTCGGCGTCGTCTTCAGGCCAGTCGGCAAAGGTGGCCGAGGGCCTGAAGTCGCCTGTCGTCCCCCTCCTCCCTCGGCGTCGTCTTCCAGAGCCGCCGCCCCCAGATCGGGGTCGTCGACGTCCCTCTCCGCCCGGTCGGCGGCGAACTCACGTGCCGGCCCTGAGGTGCCGGCTGGTGGGTGAAGAAGGGGATTCTAACCAAAAAGCAGATTGATTAGAACAAGACTCAGCAAGAAGAAGACAATCTGAAGAAAAGAAAGGCGACTCACCACGGGCGGGGGGTTGGCGCGGGAGTATGGCTCCTTGCCGAATCGCCAGTCCTCCGGGAGCCTGCTGTCCGAGAGGTAGTTCACCATCAGGGCCACCTCTTCATGAGGCATGTCCTTGGTGCACATCCGATTCGGGTCGCGGCCCCCACTCATCTGGCATATCAGGTGAGGGCGGCCTTAGAGTGGGAGAACTCGGCGCGAGACGAAGGCGGCCAGCAGGTCCGGGCCAGTCAGACCCTCCGACTGCGTCAGCACTTGGAGTCGCGTGATGGCGCCGGCTCCCGCAGGCGTCAGCGACCTGGCCCGGTACGACCAGTTGGGCAGTCTGCCAGCCGGCGGGCCGGCTTCGAAAGCCGGCAGATTAACCCAGTCGCCCCGCGTGGCGACGTTCCTGACGTAGAAGTAGGACCACTGCCACATCTTCACCGACTTCAGCAGCGCGATGGAGGGGAAGTGGTTGTTGGCTCCTGTCCTTCGCACGGCGATGAAGGCGCCGCACTGAGCCGACACGCCCGCGGCCTGGGTGCCGAGCTTGGAGAAGAAGAACTCCCCCCAGAGCTCGAGGGTGGGGAGGACTCCCAGGAAGCCCTCGCACAGAGCCATGAAGGCAGAAAGAAGCACCACTGTGTTGGGGTGAGGTGTTACGGCTGGAGTCCATAGAATTCCATGAACGACCGGAGGAAGCTGCTCGCCGGCAGCCCCAGCCCGCGCAGGCAGTGTGAGCGGAAGATGACCCGCTCGCCCTCCCGTGGAGCGGGGGAAATCTCCCCCTCTGGCGCGAGACGCACCTGCACGCGATCCTCGCCGGGAAGCCGACGGGTCCGGCAGAGGAACTCGATATGGTCTTCGCGGACCTCATAGCCGTCCCAGGTGCCAGAGCACACCGGGGGAGGCGCGGCAGCAGAGGAAGAGCTCATCGTCGCGAGCGGTCACCACAGCGTGCGCAGGAGCTTGGGCGTGCGGCGGAGCGAGTGAGAGAGAGAATAAAGAGGAAGCAGGAGAGCGAAGGAGCTACGAGGAGGAAGAAAGCAAGGGGCAGTGGGAAGGAGGGGCGCGCGTGCTCCCCTCTTCCCCCTACTTATAGCCCTCGGGGCTGCGAAGCCGAGGGGGCGAGCGTGGGGATTTACTGCACCCACAACCCCACGCCTCCCACGATCCCTGCAAAGTTACTACACGTAGTAACTCCACAGGAATCCTAACCGTCCACTGGGGCCACAGCGGATCCGCTCAGGCGCCGAGGCGTGGTAGTGGCGGGCCGCGCCTACGGGCCTGTCCCATCGCGCGCGTGGCCTGGCAGGACGGCCTAGCCACGTTGTCAGGACCCCGACTCAATGCCACATCGATCTAGCATGTAACACCCCATATCACTTTGCGGCCTCACGCACGGTATTCCCACGGGTGTCGCCTTACCTTTGCCCGGGACCGTTTGCGTCTTTTGGCACACGTATATGATAGTGTCGCTAGCATCCATATGGTAAGGAGCCCGGGCTGACATGGCTAGTCGTAAACCCAAAGTGGCACAAAACTTACAGGGACAGGCATCCATGACCCAACATCGAACGTGTCGGTCATCAGCGAGTAAATCCGGGCTGTAGCACTGGGCTAGCAGGACTCCGGTGAACCGGGCTGTAGCGGGCTAACAGGACTCCGGTATTCATCGCGTGACATTTCCCCGAAGGGACAGACACAGGAACGAAGAAGGACACATGCCGGCCAGTCTAAGTGTTCCGGAGCAGTAGCAAGCTACCATGGCTCAGTGGAAACACTAGGAGACATTTCCCGGTAAGAGAGGCTACTAAGGATAAACAACTAGATAGTCAGATCCCACACATACCAAGCATTTCAACAACATACACACAATATGCTCGATATGTGCAGATACAACATGGCATCACAACATGGCTCTACAACTCAAGTAATTATTCAATAGGCTCCGAGGAGCGAGATATTACAAACATGGGTCTCATGACCCAACACTCAGAGCATACAAATCAAAGCACATGCGGAAGCTTAACATGTCTGAGTACAGACAACTATAAATGAAAAAGGCTGAGAAGCCTGACTATCTACCAGATCCTGCCGAGGGCACAAGATCGTAGCTGAGGTAACAAGCTAAACGTCGAAGTCCAAGCGGAACTACTAGTGAGACTGAAGTCTCTCTGCAAAAACATAAGATAGGCAAACGTGAGTACAAATGTACCCAGCAAGACTTACATCAGATCTATCTACATATGCATCATTATCAACAAAGGGGATGGTGGAGTTTGACTGCAGCAAGCCAGCTTTGACTCAGTGGCTAACCTGAACTACGACTGCAAGTAACTCTTTTGAGGTGGCGCCCACGAGTCCACATATTCACCAACCAATACACCACTATGGATCCGCTCCCGTCTCCCTACGAGAACGCCATCCATAGCACTCACGCTTATCTTGCGTGTTTTAGAGTATCCACTTTCACTTGTCTATGAACTATGCAAGGGGTCCAAGTTTCCATATCCGAGGAATCCGGCTATTCGAATAGATGATGTTAACCCTGCAGGGGTGTACTTCTTCACACACGCTCTCGCCACTTACCGCCCTGTACACGTCATGTACCTCGGCAACCTTCAAGCGGAAGCCAGGCGAGGGAGTCGGCCACGACCTGACTAACCGAACAAGTCTCTAGTCCAGGTTTATCGCCTATTCGGGTTCCATCCGCAAGGAGATCCGGCCGGGGTGTCGCTTACGGCCCCAAACGATGTGAGCAGGGTTCCCAAGCCCACCAACCGGGTGCCACTTGGTACACCGGGCCACTGTGCCTAGTCTGTCCCAAGCCCACCTGTACCGGGTGCCACTTGGTAGACTACTAACACTACCTACAAACACCAGAAACTAGTTGCAACTCCTGGACAGAGATCATGTTGATTAATAAGCCGAGAGGGGTCGAGTTACCGGAACCCAATGTGTGGTAGTAACTGGTCTTGGATCACAAACACAAAACTCAGTTCCTGAGGACGGCTGCAATGAGACAACCCACCATGTACTCCTACATGGCCTCTCAACGCTACCTTTACCAAATCATGTTCACACACTTAGTTCACCCATAGTAGGACATGTTCACACGCCTCTGATTCATCCCCGATGAATCAGACCTGACTCAACTCTAAGCAGTAGTAGGCATGACAAACAAGCATGAATGAGTAGGCACATCAGGGCTCAAACAACTCCTACCCATGCTAGTGGGTTTCATCTATTTACTGTGGCAATGACAGGTCATGCAAAGGATAAAGGGTTCAGCTACCGCAGCAAGTATCAAATATGTCGTTGTTGTCCTAATGCAGTAAAAGAGAGCAGGAGCGAGAGAGTGGGATTTTATCGGAATGAACAAGGGGGTTTTGCTTGCCTGGCACTTCTGAAGATAATATAGCTCTTCATCGGTGTCATCGATCACATCGTCGGTACACGTCTATCGAGAGGGGACAATTACCGGCAATACAGAAGAAACACGATCAATGCAATGCACAATATGATGCATGCTATGACATGGCAATATGAATGTGTTTTGGGCTAATGCACCTAAAACCAGATTAAATGAAGTTGGTTTGAATCCAAGATTCAAATTCAAACTCCATATGTGGTTATTTAAATGTCATTCACTTCATTTGCCCTAAACAGTAGTGATAAGTTGTTCTAACATGCATGAAAATGGTACAGATGGATTCCTTGAATTTTTCTGATAATTTTTCATATATAAATTATTTAATTTGGAGTTACGGTTGAATTTCTATGATTTATTGAAGTTTTAGCTATTTTCTGGAATTTCCTAATTATTTTTAAATCCAGAAAATACTTATTGCATCAGCCCCACGTCACAGTGACGTCAGCAGGGTCAACTGGGCTGGCTCGGGTCAAACCTGACGTGTGGGGTCCACACGTCAGTGACTAACTAACTAACCTAATTTTAATTAGAGCCTGGGCCCGCATGTCAGTGTCAGCAGGGGGGTAATTAGTTTAACTAATTCGCTTAGTGCTAATCCTAATTAGCTAACAGGGTTGGCCCACCTGTCATTGAGTCAGGGCGTCCAACTGGGGTCAAACTCGCCGGACTTGGTCCACGGCTCGTCGCCGGTGAAGCCCGAGATGGCGGAGGGGGTCGGAATTCCTCCTCCGGCGACCAAATGGCCGGCGGAGGGCAGCTACGTGACGCTGAAGATCCCGCGCGTCGAGTGGTGCGGTTAGTTAGGCCGGGGGCGACCTATATCGACGGCGGCGAGCTCAAAGGCGGCGGCCGGAGTTCGGGCAACCGCGGAGATGGCGCTATAGGGCATGGCAGGGAGCACTCGTGGGTGTTTCGGGTTCGCAGGAGCGCGGTGAGCACGCTGGTGATGCTCGGGCGAGCGGACGAGCTCAGGAGCATGGAGCTCGTCGGCCGTGGCGGCGGCGAGCTTCAGTGGAGGTGGGGAACGGGGCTAGAGCAAGAGCGCGAGCAGGAGAGGAGGGGGAATCGGTCCATGAGCTCACTATGGTTGCAGAGCGCATCTCAGTGGGCTCGGGGGCGACCTGTCGGCGGTGAATCGAACGGCGGCGATCGCCGGCCGTGGCGACGAAGATGGCGGTGATGGCGTCACTGCAGGGCTCCGGGTGTTGCTTGGAGGGGTGGGGAGGAAGAGTAGGTCGAGGCAGAGCTTTGGGAGGCGTCGGGGAGGCTAGGGGTGGCCGGTGGCCATGGGTACGGCGACGATGACGGCGAGCTCCGCTCGGTGGTGTGCGCGAGAGGGAAGCAGAGGAGGGAATGGGGTCCAGGGGGAGGGAGGAGGGGTGCAGGGGGCGAGGGGGAGTGCGTGGCGTCTCCGGGCGTCGAGGAGGGAGGCAACCAGGCAGGAGGTGGCCAGGGGGGGAAGCAGGAGGTGGCCGAGGCCTCTCGGGCGCGCGCCACGCCTCGCCTCTGTTCGTCCTCCTGGCAGAGGAGGAAGAGGACAAGGGGGAGGAGGTGGGCTGGGCCGGCCAGAGGGAGCTGGGCCAGGTAAGTGGCGCCAGTAAGTGGCCCAGGTAGGTTTTCTGCTCTGTTTTATTTTTTTTTGTTTTGTTTTATTTAATTAATTTTGCCACTGTTTTGAATTTAAAATAATTCAAACAAGGCCAAAAACTCCTCTGAATATTTTATATTGCTAGATGGACTTTTCCAAAAGCTTATAAAATATTTCAGGGGTATTTGAAATTATATTCTAATTATATGAATATAATTCAAATTCAAATAGTTAATGAATTAAATCCAAAATCCCAAAAATAAATCCTTAAAAATGTTCAATATTTTGGTTGGGACCAGAACCCTTACCAAAATTATCAAACATTTAAGAAGAGCATTTTGGAACAATGAATGAGATTTTTAGGGTTTCTGCCCTTCTTTTATTTAAGTTTTGAGGCTTCCAATTTCCCTCAGTTCAAATTTCCAGAATTTAAACATGATGCACACATCAAGCTAGCCTAGAGCACTACCAGCAGCTAGGGATGTGACAACTCACCCCCAATAAACAAGAATCTCGTCTCGAGATTCAAGCGTAGGGTAGGATGAAGGGGAAAAGCAAACTAGCACCATCTTGACGATCTAGGGTGCACTTCATCAAAGCGTTGATTCGATCACCATCTTTGTCCCGTCGTCTTGCTCTGAGGACTCCAACTAGCATGACGAGAAAAGGAGAGGAAAACTCTAGAAGAATCTATCTTCTCGAAGATCAATCAACCTAGGATCAGCTCACAAAGTGAGTCGTATCAACATCTCTTGAGCTGAGACACGAAGCATACATCTGAAGAGATGGAGTGAGACAGATGACGAGGGCTCGCTAGGTAGACAACAATTCCAGACTTAAGAGAGTGGTAAACGATTGTCAACGTAGCGAGGAGTTGAGTTGCCATGATACCACGACGAAACATCCTGGAGGAGGGTGATTCGTAGATTATTACCTTAAGTGGCAAAAAGAATTACCTTTGATTCAGATCATTGAAACTCTCTATATCAGCCTAAGGCAAATTACAGCAATCGATTGGCGGGGTCGGTAGAATGGCATACTCGGACTTGGATGATGTGAATTACCTTGTTGAAGACAACATAATGGATGAATTTGCTTATCACCGGAAATGGAAGAGACCCATGGTAGAATGACACATTGGCGGTGCAAGCTAGGAACAAAATGCAAATGCTGGGAATGATTCTGGTAACTGGGAAAGAACCCAACAATAGCGAGTGAATTCATTGTTTGAATAGATCATAGCTGTAATGCCCCAGATGTAACTTTCCCCATTTGTACTCCAACTCTTGCCGTTTCCGGTGTCAAGTTATATTTATTTCTCGGGTTCGGGTCCTTGTCTCCGTGTGTTGTTTTCGTTTTCATGCATCTCATACCATGTCATCACGTGCATTGCATTTGCATACATGTTCATCTCATGCATTCGATCATTTTCCCCGTTGTCCGGTTTGCATTCCGGCGCTTCGTTCTCCTCCGGTGGTCATTTCTAGCTTTCTTTTGTGTGTGGGGTTTAAACATTTTCGGATTGGACCGAGACTTGCCAAGCGGCCTTGGTTTACTACCGGTAGACCGCCTGTCAAGTTTCGGGTCATTTGGACTTCGTTTGATACTCCAACGGTTAACCGAGGGACCGAAAAGGCCTCGTGTGTGTTGCAGCCCAACACCCCCCAAATTTGGCCCAAAACCCACCAAACTCTGCTCCATGTCCTAGAGCGTTCGATCACGATCGTGTGGGCGAAAACCGCACCTCATTTGGACTCTCCTAGCTCCCTCTATGCCTATATATACACCCCTCCGTTTTCGGATCTCTCCCTCTCCCCGAAACCCTAAAAAAAAACATCCCCGCCAGATCCGCGCCGACGGACGTGTCCGCCCCCGGCCGGACATCGTCCGCCCGCCGCCGCCATCCAACCCGCCGCCGCCACGTGTCCCCCGCGGGACCGCATCGCCGCCGCCGTCCCGGCCCGGGAGGCCCAGGAGGGGCCCCCGCGAGCCCGCGCCCCGCGCCCCCTTCTCCTCCCGAGCGCCGCCGCCTTCCCCGGCTCAGGAGGGCGCCACCTCCGCGGACCGCCGCCGCCGCCCAAGTCCGGCGACCTCGCCGCCCCTCCGCGCCCAGCCACCGGCTGCCTCGCCTCGCCTCCTCGCCGTGCCGCCCGACGCCGCGCCGTCCTCCTCCACGCCGGCGTCGCCCCGGCGACCTCCTCCCCGCTCCGGCCGCCTCCTCCCTCGTCGCCGGCGAGCTCCCAACTCCGGCGCCGAGCTGCTACAGTGCCGCCGTGAACAGTGCCCCGATCTGGATCTCAGATCCGAAATTCTAGGGTTGACTTCTTCCCTCTCCCTCTAGATTTTTATGCTATCTTTGACTGCTTGTATCTCCGCAACCATAGCTCCGTTTTGGGCATATGATATATCAGAATCTTCGTCTCGACATGTACATCATTTCTTTCCATTGCATCATTTGCATTTGAGGTCATCTCGATACCCAAAATGCTGTTAGAAGGAGGCTTCGTGAGTTAAATTGCAGATCCGTTAGTTCATCATGCACTTTTGTCATTTTTGCCATGTTTAATTCGTGCATGATATGCCTGTGCCCCTTTGGGATGATTTGTGAAGCATTTTGTCTTCTTTCCAGAGGTGCCACCCATGCATTTTTAGGATGTGTGTGTTGTCTTGTGCAAGCTTGTGAAGAGAGGTACCTGAGATTGCAGATTTCAGGGACTTAGTGATTTTCACTAAGTCTGGGATATTTTAGTTCATGATGCTATATGTCCAGCTTGTTTCCTAGTGATCCGTGCCTCTTTTGAGGATGATCAGTAAGGGAGTTTTGATATTTATGTTATGCTCTATCCATCCATGTCTTTGTTGGCATATGTGGAGTGCTCTAGGTTGACTCAATCGAGCTCAACTTTTGCTTCGTTGTTAATCTGGGCAGATCGTCAACTTGTTTGCGATTTTGCCGATGCTACCGTTAGTGTTCCATGCATGCTATGCCTTTGTTCTTGCCATGTGTAGCTAGCACATTGTGCCTTCTTGCTGGTTATATGCTTTCCTTGCCATGACTTGCACCGTAGTGAGTGCATCGAGCTCGTTTACATGCCTTCGTGAGTTAAATTTCAGCATGTCTGAAAACTGATTGTGTTCGAGCTATGTTCGTGAGCTCGGTAGAGTATTTTGTGAACCCTTTTGGCCCCAGGTCACTTTGGGTGTTTTATTAAGCTTGTTGAGTAGCTCCATGACATGTTCTTACTTGTCATGTTCAGGTTTTCTATCATGTTGTTTTGCTGCTCCGAAGAGAGCATCGTGATCTGAAATTTCAGACTAGTGTTAATTTCACTAAGTCTGAAATCTGTTTTGCATTTGCGTTTTAGCCATGCTTGTTTGAACCTCTTAATGGATGAATTTGCCTATGGCTCAGTGCTAGTGTTTTGTCAACCATCTTGTGTACATCACTTTCATGTATTTTGTTTTCATGCTTGGTGGCTGTAGCATGTTCATTTCGTTGCATTTAGATGCCTACTTGCTGCAAATCGCAGACCGGTGTCATATCTTAAAACGCTTGTCATTTCTAAACCGTAGCTCCGATTCCTATGATCTTTATATCGTTTTCAAGCGATTTCATCCCCTCTATCCAGTGGCACACTTGGTTTCCCAAGTTGATGCCAGGTTCATGCATTTTCTGTCATATCTTGCATTTTGCATCCTGCATCGCATCCCGCATAGTATATCGTCATTTCATCATATTGCTTGGTCTTGCCCGTGGTTGATTGTATCCTTGTTGCTTGTTTGTCTTGTTGGGTAGAGCCGGGAGACGAGTTCGCTACCGAGGAGCCCGTTGAGTTTGCTTGTGAGGATCCAGTCAACTCTGACAACTGTGCAGGCAAGATGATCATACCCTCGAAATCACTACTATCTTTGCTATGCTAGATTGCTCGCTCTTTTGCTTTGCCACTGCTACGATGCCTACCTTTTGCTTGTCAGCCTCCCAATTGCCATGTTGAACCTCTAACCCACCATTGTCCTAGCAAACCGTTGATTGGCTATGTTACCGCTTTGCTCAGCCCTTCTTATAGCGTTGTTAGTTGCAGGTGAAGATTGGAGCCGTTCCTTGTTGGAACATTTATTTACTTGTTGGGATATCATTATATTGCTATGTTATCTTAATGCATCTATATACTTGGTAAAGGGTGGAAGGCTCGGCCTCTCGCCTAGTGTTTTGTTCCACTCTTGCCACCCTAGTTTTCCGTCATATCGGTGTTATGTTCCCGGATTGTGCGTCCCTTACGCGGTTGGGCTATAATGGGAACCCCTTGATAGTTCGCCTTGATTAAAGCTTTTCCAGCAATGCCCAACATTGGTTTTACCATTTGCCACCTAGCCTCTTTTTCCCTTGGGTTTCCGGAGCCCGAGGGTCATCTTATTATAACCCCCCCCCCCCCCCGGGCCAGTGCTCCTCTGAGTGTTGGTCCGAACCAGGCAGCCTGCGGGGCCACCTCGGGGAAACTTGAGGTTTGGTTTTACTCATAGCTTGACCTATCCGAGCGTGCCCTGAGAAAGAGATATGTGCAACTCCTATCGGGATTTGTCGGCACATTCGGGCGGTGTTGCTGGACTTGTTTTAACCTGTCGAATCATCTTGTTGTACCGAGATACCGAGTCTGATCGGTGTGTCTTGGGTGGAGGTCTATTCCTTCGTTGACCGTGAGAGCTTGTTATGGGCTAAGTTGGGACCCCCCTGCAGGGATTGATCTTTCGAAAGCCGTGCCCGCGGTTATGGGCGGATGGGAATTTGTTAATGTCCGGTTGTAGATGACTTGAACTAAACCTAATTAAAATGAATCAACCGTGTGTGTTACCGTGATGGCCCCTTCTCGGTGGAGTCCGGGAAGTGGACACGGTGTTGGAGTTATGCTTGCGCAGGATGTTCCTTTAGCTTCTCGCTCGTGCTTCGCTTTCTCTTCTCGCTCTCTTTTGCGTATAAGTTAGCCACCACACATGCTAGTCGCTTGCTGCAGCTCCACATATATTTGCCTTATCCATTCCTATGAGCTTAAATAGTTTTGATCGCGTGGGTGTGAGATTGTTGAGTCCCTGTGGCTCACAGATACTACAACTCCAGATGCAGGTCCAGGTGTTTCTGCTCCAGTTGACGATTACGAGCTTCAGTGGGAGTTCGACGAGGACTCTCAGCGATACTATGTTTCCTTTCCCGATGATCAGTAGTGGTGCCTAGTTGGGGTTATCGATTCAGGACCTTGTCGCATGTTGGGGGTCTTTTCTATTTTGGCGCCGTAGTCGGGCCATGAGTGTTTGTTTGATGGATGTTATTTATGTACTCTGATGTGACGTGGTGAGTGTAAGCCAACTATGCTATCTCCCCCTTTTATTATATATTACATGGGATGTTGTAATGATTGCCTGACTTGCGACATTGCTTTCAATGCGGTTATGCCTCTAAGTCGTGCCTCGACACGTGGGAGCTATAGCCGCATCGAGGGCGTTACAATAGCATTGCCGAGGGAACTGAGAGCAAACCCAGCTAGTGCCGATGATAACACGTGGCGCTTGTGCGTGCTCTCAAGAACTTGAGCATTTCCACAATCATCAAGATTCTACCAATATCCGTGTCAAGGATCCTGGCAACACAACTTGCTACCATGATGAATGATGATGGATGATGCAGATGCAAAGGAAGATAACACCTTCTCAGATTACACCTTAGCGAATCCAAGGAACAAAATCTGGATGATCGACCGAGAGACATTTAGCACTCCGCTTCTAATGTTCTCCTTGATGTGTTAGCGTATCCCATTCATAGACATGGTTTGATAGATAGAACATCAAGTAAAAAGGTCGGACTTCGGGAACACAAAAAAAATCCATAGGGCAACTAGGGAGTAAACCCTACGAAATCCCTATGGGGAGGTGGCCAGCTTCATCAATCAAGATATTATAATAATAGGTCTTCCGGCTGGGTGTGTTGGCCACGACATCCACTTTACCGGTTATCGCGCGACCAATATTATAATTTTTGGGAAATATTCCAACCATCATATCTGCCTAAGATTCAGATCTGGTTGGTGTCAGGATATTCCAGACTCATCGAGTCTAGGAAGAAAAAAGAAAGTTTGCAACACAAATCGACGAGATGACGTTGCGGGGTTCTCGGGAGATGAACTACGATAGCAAGCTCCAAAACATGAGCTGGGTCTGCTACAAACATGTGAACACGTTGTCCCAGACAAGCATGACCACAAAGTAGTCTTATAATAAAATACTACCGAGTTCTGGTTGGGAACCATCACCGTGGATAACGAAGTCCTTGCATAAGTCATATGATTAGCTCTTATGAAGGAACTTCTTCTCCTTGAACAAATCAATCAGTGGCTTGGTGTGCTCGGGACACATATGGAATGAAGGTTGCAAGTCTCCAGACCACAGAATACTTCGCACGTGTGCATGACTGATTTGGGATGATTCCAAGGAAACAAAACTAGCTTTCTCAAATTCACGGCGGCAACTTTCACCAAATGCACGTGTATAAGAGAAAGTCACTCCTTTCATCAAACAAATACTTCATGAGCTAGCATGAAGGAAATGCTTCAAAAGTTTCCAACACTAGCTTAATGTTCAGCAAAATTATGGAGGAGATAAGGATGTTGTCAATGGGCTCAACAACAATTCATCTAGGTTTCCTTTTAAAAGGAATTCCATAGTTAAGTGAACACGGTGATAGCATTGGTCAGACCCAAAAGATATAATGGTGTATGCTCGAGGGATCAACCACGAGTAAGACAACATTACGAATATCGTTGGTTCTGGTCTGATTGGATGATAGCCCATACTCAATCAAGGTTTGGGTAAGATAATAGATCCAACAATTGTTCACGAGGACCAATTGATGAAGATATCATCTTTCTTCAACACACACACACACACAAAAGATATCCCTTAACATGAACTAAGTCGGACAAGCTTCTATCTTCCAACTCTCCAGGTTGATGCATAGCTTAACCAACTAGCTCAGGGGTATCCAACACGGATTCTTGGAGAAAGGGTGGTTTACAGGATAAACCAACTTGATCACGAGCTTAACATAGCGGTCAGGTGACAACCTGGTAATACTTCTGAGAAGATATTCAGAAAATCACGAACCACCGGTATGTTACTAAGCTCGAGAACAATCTCGCTTTTGAGGGCAAGACGATATGATCAAATGAGTGAGGACTTGACAAGATCCTAACTCATCAATCGAAGGGTGCACCGAAATAAGGACTAGGTAGCACAATCAACCTTAGGGTGACGATTCAATAATCAACACGCTAAGAATGAGGTTATCGTCCATTTAACTACCAAGCAACGAGGTTGCCGGGAGTATAGATTTCACACATCACAATTCATTTGTCGGTATTCCGGTTGCAATAACACAGGAACTGAGGAATGAACAATGATGGTAAGAAGTATCGCTGTACCAAGAGTTCATAGGATGGTGTGCATTTCCTATAACAATCCCGATATAAGGATGGTAATACTCCAAGGTAGAACAGAGCAAAAGCTGGATTAGCAATTTGTTTTGCAGAATACAACTACCTTGACCCAATCCTAGATATGGAAGAGGTACTGGAGTTTGTTTCTCCTAGTCATTCCGAACTAGAACGGCTTGACGGACCACAAGAATAACGAGCATCGGTGAACACGAATGCACGACATCAACTTGACTATCAACTGCTGGACAAGGGTCAAATACAACTACAGAGGGACAACTCAAAAGAACATATAATTTCCTGAGTTGTGGATGCATGGTTTAGCATGTCGAACGAGGTTCAACATATTTCTTCCGGATAACCCATGTAGAAAGGTAGAACTGGCAGAGCCACAATATATAATGGAGAACTCATCAAGAGCACTCTGGCTGTGATCGTTCAGTTCAACGAGGAACTTCTGACATAAGTAGTTCATGGTATTTGGAAGAAGAAGATACCACGGACTTCAAGGACTATCGTAAAGGTTACTAATATCCTAAAGGCACTAGCAATTACTATCAACATGAAGTAGGTAGAGTGAATCTCGGGTTCAAGAACCCAGGAACAGAATACCTATTACTAAGTAGCATCACGGGATGCTTTCGAGAATGATGGCCAGAATCATCACACTGGGAACACAAATCATGGCTAAATTACTAGATGATCCCCTAAGACACCTAGGGTCATAATAATATCTCCGACATATATGTCAAGGTAACGGAGTACCTCAACTCACTGATTAGTGTGGTTAATCTGGCCCATGGGAACATTGAAACGGGAAGAAAGGATTTGCAAATGCATTAGACTACTTAGAAACCTGGGATGACTCAGACAGCATAACGGCTGTAAATGCTCAGAAAAGATTTGAGACATTCACAAAATGGTGGCATAACCACTCAGAAGCACAATATCAAGGTTCCGAGATCAACAATTAACATACGGAAGTAGTAGAAACTGAACTGAGACTTAAATCCAACAATCTTATAAGTCTGCGGATTAGTAACACGTGATCCTGATAGAAAGAAGAGATAGCCTAGTTCTTAATCCCCGTAGAAGAGAAGATGATGACTCAGATCAGAAGGCCATGAGGTATAAGGAGTAAAAAGAGCCTTACGTTCCATCCCACAATCAATTCCCTTATATAACTAAAGAATTTCTAGACTCAACTTCGACCAGTTTGGCTTGGTAATCCTACAGGTAGTCAAGCTCTGATACCAACGCTGTCAGGACCCCGACTCAATGCCACATCGATCTAGCATGTAACACCCCATATCACTTTGCGGCCTCACGCACGGTATTCCCACGGGTGTCGCCTTACCTTTGCCCGGGACCGTTTGCGTCTTTTGGCACACGTATATGATAGTGTCGCTAGCATCCATATGGTAAGGAGCCCGGGCTGACATGGCTAGTCGTAAACCCAAAGTGACACAAAACTTACAGGGACAGGCATCCATGACCCAACATCGAACGTGTCGGTCATCAGCGAGTAAATCCGGGCTGTAGCACTGGGCTAGCAGGACTCCGGTGAACCGGGCTATAGCGGGCTAACAGGACTCCGGTATTCATCGCGTGACATTTCCCCGAAGGGACAGACACAGGAACGAAGAAGGACACATGCCGGCCAGTCTAAGTGTTCCGGAGCAGTAGCAAGCTACCATGGCTCAGTGGAAACACTAGGAGACATTTCCCGGTAAGAGAGGCTACTAAGGATAAACAACTAGATAGTCAGATCCCACACATACCAAGCATTTCAACAACATACACACAATATGCTCGATATGTGCAGATACAACATGGCATCACAACATGGCTCTACAACTCAAGTAATTATTCAATAGGCTCCGAGGAGCGAGATATTACAAACATGGGTCTCATGACCCAACACTCAGAGCATACAAATCAAAGCACATGCGGAAGCTTAACATGTCTGAGTACAGACAACTATAAATGAAAAAGGCTGAGAAGCCTGACTATCTACCAGATCCTGCCGAGGGCACAAGATCGTAGCTGAGGTAACAAGCTAAACGTCGAAGTCCAAGCGGAACTACTAGTGAGACTGAAGTCTCTCTGCAAAAACATAAGATAGGCAAACGTGAGTACAAATGTACCCAGCAAGACTTACATCAGATCTATCTACATATGCATCATTATCAACAAAGGGGATGGTGGAGTTTGACTGCAGCAAGCCAGCTTTGACTCAGTGGCTAACCTGAACTACGACTGCAAGTAACTCTTTTGAGGTGGCGCCCACGAGTCCACATATTCACCAACCAATACACCACTATGGATCCGCTCCCGTCTCCCTACGAGAACGCCATCCATAGCACTCACGCTTATCTTGCGTGTTTTAGAGTATCCACTTTCACTTGTCTATGAACTATGCAAGGGGTCCAAGTTTCCATATCCGAGGAATCCGGCTATTCGAATAGATGATGTTAACCCTGCAGGGGTGTACTTCTTCACACACGCTCTCGCCACTTACCGCCCTGTACACGTCATGTACCTCGGCAACCTTCAAGCGGAAGCCGGGCGAGGGAGTCGGCCATGACCTGACTAACCGAACAAGTCTCTAGTCCAAGTTTATCGCCTATTCGGGTTCCATCCGCAAGGAGATCCGGCCGGGGTGTCGCTTACGGCCCCAAACGATGTGAGCAGGGTTCCCAAGCCCACCAACCGGGTGCCACTTGGTACACCGGGCCATTGTGCCTAGTCTGTCCCAAGCCCACCTGTACCGGGTGCCACTTGGTAGACTACTAACACTACCTACAAACACCAGAAACTAGTTGCAACTCCTGGACAGAGATCATGTTGATTAATAAGCCGAGAGGGGTCGAGTTACCGGAACCCAATGTGTGGTAGTAACTGGTCTTGGATCACAAACACAGAACTCAGTTCCTGAGGACGGCTGCAATGAGACAACCCACCATGTACTCCTACATGGCCTCTCAACGCTACCTTTACCAAATTGTGTTCACACACTTAGTTCACCCATAGTAGGACATGTTCACACGCCTCTGATTCATCCCCGATGAATCAGACCTGACTCAACTCTTAGCAGTAGCAGGCATGACAAACAAGCATGAATGAGTAGGCACATCAGGGCTCAAACAACTCCTACTCATGCTAGTGGGTTTCATCTATTTACTGTGGCAATGACAGGTCATGCAAAGGATAAAGGGTTCAGCTACCGCAGCAAGTATCAAATATGTCGTTGTTGTCCTAATGCAGTAAAAGAGAGCAGGAGCGAGAGAGTGGGATTTTATCGGAATGAACAAGGGGGTTTTGCTTGCCTGGCACTTCTGAAGATAATATAGCTCTTCATCGGTGTCATCGATCACATCGTCGGTACACATCTATCGAGAGGGGACAATTACCGGCAATACAGAAGAAACACGATCAATGCAATACACAATATGATGCATGCTATGACATGGCAATATGAATGTGTTTTGAGCTAATGCACCTAAAACCAGATTAAATGAAGTTGGTTTGAATCCAAGATTCAAATTCAAACTCCATATGTGGTTATTTAAATGTCATTCACTTCATTTACCCTAAACAGTAGTGATAAGTTGTTCTAACATGCATGAAAATGGTACAGATGGATTCCTTGAATTTTTCTGATAATTTTTCATATATAAATTATTTAATTTGGAGTTACGGTTGAATTTCTATGATTTATTGAAGTTTTAGCTATTTTCTGGAATTTCCTAATTATTTTTAAATCCAGAAAATACTTATTGCGTCAGCCCCACGTCACAGTGACGTCAGCAGGGTCAACTGGGCTGGCTCGGGTCAAACCTGACGTGTGGGGTTCACACGTCAGTGACTAACTAACTAACCTAATTTTAATTAGAGCCTGGGCCCGCATGTCAGTGTCAGCAGGGGGGGTAATTAGTTTAACTAATTCGCTTAGTGCTAATCCTAATTAGCTAACAGGGCTGGCCCACCTGTCATTGAGTCAGGGCGTCCAACTGGGGTCAAACTCGCCGGACTTGGTCCACGGCTCGTCGTCGGTGAAGCCCGAGACGGCGGAGGGGGTCGGAATTCCTCCTCCGGCAACCAAATGGCCGGCGGAGGGCAGCTACGTGACGCTGAAGATCCCGCGCGTCGAGTGGTGCGGTTAGTTAGGCCGGGGGCGACCTATATCGACGGCGGCAAGCTCAAAGGCGGCGGCCGGAGTTCGGGCAACCGCGGAGATGGCGCTATAGGGCATGGCAGGGAGCACTCGTGGGTGTTTCGGGTTCGCAGGAGCGCGGTGAGCACGCTGGTGATGCTCGGGCGAGCGGACGAGCTCAGGAGCATGGAGCTCGTCGGCCGTGGCGGCGGCGAGCTTCGGTGGAGGTGGGGAACGGGGCTAGAGCAAGAGCGCGAGCAGGAGAGGAGGGGGAATCGGTCCATGAGCTCACTGTGGTTGCAGAGCGCGTCTCAGTGGGCTCGGGGGCGACCTGTCGGCGGTGAATCGAACGGCGGCGATCGCCGGCCGTGGCGACGAAGATGGCGGTGATGGCGTCACTGCAGGGCTCCGGGTGTTGCTTGGAGGGGTGGGGAGGAAGAGTAGGTCGAGGCAGAGCTTTGGGAGGCGTCGGGGAGGCTAGGGGTGGCCGGTGGCCATGGGTACGGCGACGATGACGGCGAGCTCCGCTCGGTGGTGTGCGCGAGAGGGAAGCAGAGGAGGGAATGGGGTCCAGGGGGAGAGAGGAGAGGTGCAGGGGGCGAGGGGGAGTGCGTGGCGTCTCCGGGCGTCGAGGAGGGAGGCAACCAGGCAGGAGGTGGCCAGGGGGGGAAGCAGGAGGTGGCCGAGGCCTCTCGGGCGCGCGCCACGCCTCGCCTCTGTTCGTCCTCCTGGCAGAGGAGGAAGAGGACAAGGGGGAGGAGGTGGGCTGGGCCGGCCAGAGGGAGCTGGGCCAGGTAAGTGGCGCCAGTAAGTGGCCCAGGTAGGTTTTCTGCTCTGTTTTATTTTTTTTTGTTTTGTTTTATTTAATTAATTTTGCCACTGTTTTGAATTTAAAATAATTCAAACAAGGCCAAAAACTCCTCTGAATATTTTATATTGCTAGATGGACTTTTCCAAAAGCTTATAAAATATTTCAGGGGTATTTGAAATTATATTCTAATTATATGAATCTAATTCAAATTCAAATAGTTAATGAATTAAATCCAAAATCCCAAAAATAAATCCTTAAAAATGTTCAATATTTTGGTTGGGACCAGAACCCTTACCAAAATTATCAAACATTTAAGAAGAGCATTTTGGAACAATGAATGAGATTTTTAGGGTTTCTGCCCTTCTTTTATTTAAGTTTTGAGGCTTCCAATTTCCCTCAGTTCAAATTTCCAGAATTTAAACATGATGCACACATGAAGCTAGCCTAGAGCACTACCAGCAGCTAGGGATGTGACACACGTGCCCCCGCGTGGCAGGCCAAGAACGGGCGGCGGCCTGGAAGCTTAGCTAGCACGCCACTTGAAATCCCACTGTGATGTTCGAACTACTGAGCAAGTCGGAATAGAGTGGGCCTGAGTCGGGCGAGTCTGACCCCGTCTAGTCGGCCCGGCGGAAGTCAATCAAGACCATGTGTCGAGCATCCGGAGAAAGAAACTGCTGAGGCTTCTCGGCCGATTGTCCGCGGTGCCTCACCAGCTTCGGGGACAACTGTCGGAGTAATGGGCCATGGCTAGGCCAACCTGAGCCCCATGACCTTTCAAGACATCGGGGCAGGCTGCGCCCGTCAAGACCATAGGGCGAAGAGCCGCTTCCTGGGGAGTCTACGGCAAGGCGGCCGAGTCCCAGGGACGACTTCCAGAGAAGCCAGCTTTGGGGAGTCGGCTGGCGACTCCAACAAGCCGTGACCTCATCGAGAGGGACGGGGCAGGGGCGTGGCTACAGTAAAGCCCACTCCCCGCCCCTTACCAAGGGCAGGCATGGCTACAGCACGCTGTACTTGGGAAGATCTCCCCGCGGCGTGGCACTGTTGCATAGCCGACCCTGACATCAGCAGCACTGTACCTAGTCCTGCGCCCATGACGGCTTGTCTGTACGGCCTGGACACTACAGGGCCCACCAGCCAGCGAGACCTCGGGAGACAGCGGGGGCACCGCCAGACGGACCCAACGAGAGTCGGCCCGGGGGAGTCGGCCGAGCCCTCCCCCAGGCCCGCGCGCCATTAATCAAGAAGAGATGGGGAGTGGCCACAGTGATCGCCCACCAGGCGGCGGGGCTGTTGCCACGACCCCATGACCAAGCTTGCATCATCAGGAGCACGGCTATAGTAATTAGTAGCCGGCAAGACCCGCCCGCGGCGGACGTGGCCTGTCAGCTCTGTACCAGACCAGTCGGCGGGGCCCACCAGTCGGCGGAGAAGTCGGAGGTCGGAGACACTGACGGCTGGGCCCGCGCCCAGTCACATTACCATTGTACCCCTGGGGGGTTGGCCTATATAAACCCCCCAGGGCACCCATGCAAAGGGTTGGATTCCAGTAGTTCTATACCTCACCAGATAGAGGAAGAGAGCTAGCCTTGCCCTCTCCTACCACCATATACAGCTCAAGGAGCAACCGTGTAAATCCTTGACTATAGTGATCATGCGGAGACCCCGCAGAGCAGCAGTAGGGGTATTATCTCCCCGGAGAGCCCCGAAGCTGGGTAAGATTCGTCGGCGTGCATGTCTTCGCCTCATCCCGTTTCCAGGCACCGGCGACGTTCTACTCGCCCCCACCATGATAAGCCATCCGTTGGCATATGTCGCACCAAACCCCCGACAACTTAGGTGGAAAAGGCATAGGTTTTTGAAGTTTCCTTATCATTATCAGGAGGTTTAGCAACTCTTTTAGGATGTCCCTCAGGATAAAGTGGTTCCTGGGTCATTTTACCTCCTCTAGTTGCAACTTTAACAGCAAAGTCATGCATATTATTATTCATTTCGTCAAGCAATTCTCTTTGAGATTTAGCAACTTGTTCTAACTGAGTTTGAACCATAGAAGCATGCTTGCCAACATCTCTAACATCATTTGATATTCTAAATAACAAGTCACTCAAGCGAGCAATCATATCAGAATTATATTCAATTGTTTCATAACATTTGCATTGAAGTGATCTTGTTTTCTAATGTAGTTTTCAAACTCATAAAGGCATTAACTAGGATGCATATTGTGAGGATTATCACTATCATTAAACTTCATAAGAGAATTTACCTCTACCACCTTAGGCGGTGGTGGTGTATTAAGCCCATGTATTTCTTCAATAGAGGGTAAATTTTTAACATCCTCAGCTTTAATACCTTTTTCCATAATAGATTTCTTTACTTCTTGCATATCTTCAGGACTAAGATATAATATACCCCTCATCTTCGGAGTGGGTTTAGCCGGTGGTTCATGAATAGTCCAGTCATCATAATTTTTCAATATGTTATTCAATAATTCTTCAGCCTGTGCAACAGTTCGTTCCTTGAAAACACAACCAACCCAACTATCTAGGAAGTACCTAGAAGCATCGGTTAGTCCATTATAGAAGATATCAAGTATTTCATTTTTCTTAAGAGGATGATCAGGCAAAGCATTAAGTAACTGGAAAAGCCTCCCCCAAGGTTGTGGGAGACTCTCTTCTTTAGTTTGCACAAAGTTAAATATTTACTCTAAGGCAGCTTGTTTCTTATGAGCAGGAAAATATTTTTCAGAGAAGTAATAAATCATATCTTGGGGACTATGCGCACAACCAGGAGCAAGAGTATTGTACCAAGCTTTAGCATCACCCTTTAATGAGAAAGGAAATAATTTGAGAATAAATTAATAGCGAGTTTTCTCATCATGAGTAAAAAAGGGTGGCTATATCGTTCAACTTAGTAAGATGTACCACAACAGTTTCAGTTTCATAACCATGGAAAGGATCAGATTCAACCAAAGTAATTTACTCTGGGTCGACAGAGAATTCATAATCCTTATCATCAATAAAGATAGGTGAAGTAGCAAACTTAGGATCACATTTCATTCTAGCATTCAGAGATTTTTCTTTATACTTGTGTAGTAATTTCTCTAGATCATCTCTATCATTACAAGCAAGAATATATCTAGTTGTTTCTTCACTCATAACGTAACCTTCTGGTACCTTAGGCAATTCATATCTTCGAAGGCTAGTTCTAGCAGGTGTTTCAGGAGATTCAGTTTCAAGCTCATCATCATATTCAACAACATCATGTTGTATAACTCTAGCAATTTGTTTATCAAGAAATTCACCAAGTGGGACATCATCATTATCAAGCAAGGTACTAGCATCATCATAAGCATCATTCATAGTAGAAGTAGCATCATCAATAACTTGTGACATATCAGAATTAATAGCATGTGGTGTTGTTGTGAGTTTATTCATAACAGAAGGTGAATCTAAAGCAGAACTGGATGGCAGTTCCTTACATCCCCTCGTCCTTGAGGGAAATATCTTAGTCTTAGGATCCTTCAGATTCTTCATAGTGATAATAAGATAATAACCCCAAGTGACTCAACAAATATAGTATGCTCCCCGGCAATGGCACCAGAGAAAGCTCTTGATAACCCACAAGTATAGGGGATCGCAACAATTTTCGAGGGTAGAGTATTCAACCCAAATTTATAGATTCGACACAAGGGGAGCCAAAGAATATTTGAAGGTATTAGAATTGGAGTTGTCAATTCAACCACACCTGGAGATTAATTATCTACAACAAGTAATCAGTAGCAAAGTAGTTTGATAGTTTTGATAATAGTGACAGCAGCAATAGTAACAGTAACAATGATAATAGTAATTTTGTAGCAAGCGTAACAGTGATGATAGCAGTAGTAACTTAGCAGAAACAATATAAGATAAATTCGTAGGCATTGGATCGGTGACTTGTTTGATGATATTCATCATGTGACAGTTATAACCTAGGGCTATTCGGTACTAGCTCCAATTCATCGATATAATGCAGGCATGTATTCCGTAAATAGTCATACATGCTTCATTAAAGGAACTTGCATGACATCTTTTGTCCTACCCTCCCGTGACAGCGGGGTCCTATTGGAAACAAAGGGATATTAAGGCCTCCTTTTAATAGAGAACCGGAACAAAGAATTAACACATAGTGAATACATGAACTCCTCAAACTACGGTAATCACTGGAAGAAGTCCCGGTTATTGTCACTCCGAGGTTACCAGATCATAACACGTAGTAGGTGACTATAACTTGCAAGATCGGATCTAGAACATGGATATAATGATGATAACATAAATGGTTCAGATCTGAAATCATGGCACCTGGGCCCAAAGTGACAAGCATTAAGCATGGCAAAGTCATAGGAACATCAATCTAAGAACATAGTAGATACTAGGGATCAAGCCCTAACAAAACTAACTCGATTACATGATGAATCTCATCCAACTCCTCACCGACCAATGAGCCTACGAAGGAATTACTCACTCCCGATGGGGAGCATCATGGAATTGGCGATGGAGATCGGTTGGTGATGACGAAGAACGAAGACCCCCCTCTCTAGAGCCCCAAACGGACTCCAGATCTGCCCTCCCAAGGAAGAACAGGGCTTGGCGGCGGCTCCGTCTCATGGATCACGATAATTCTTTCTCCCTGATTTTTTCTCTGAAAATAGGAATTTATAGCGTTGGTTTCATGGTCTGCGAGGCCACTAGGTGGGGACAACCCACCTGGGCGCACCAGGAGAGGGGGGCACGCCCTGGTGGGTTGTGCCCACCTAGGTGCCCCGCTCCGGCAGGTCTTGGCTCCAGAAATTCTTATTATTGATATAAAAAATCCTCGCAAAGTTTCGTTCCATTCCGAGAACTTTTATTTCTGCACAAAAACAACACCATGGTAGTTCTGCTGAAAACAGCGTCAATCCAGAGTTAGTTTCATTCAAATCGTGCAAATTAGTGTCCAAAACAGGAGGAAAAGCATTAGGAAAAGTAGATACGTTGGAGACGTATGACACCCTAGGGGGGTGGGCGTGCCCTCCACCCTTGCCGCCACCTCGGGACTCTTTTGGCCCAACTCCGGTGCTTCGAGGGTCTCTTTTGGTCCATAAAAAATCACCGTAAATTTTCAGCCCATTCCAAGAACTTTTATTTCTGCACAAAAAACGACACCATGGTAGTTCTATTGAAAACAACGCCAATCCAGGTTAGTTCTAATCAAATCATACCAAAAACATAGAAAATTATTGTAAACTTGGCATGAATACTTCATAAATTATGGATACGTTGGAGATGTATCAATATGTATGAAAGCTCAAACTGAAAACTAAGTGGGTGTGCATCCAACTTGCTTCTTCATGAAGACCTCAGGCATTTGAGGAAGCCCATCGTCAGAATATACAAGCCAAGTTCTATAATGAAAAATTCCCACTAGTATATGAAATTGAAAACATAGGAGACTCTCTATATGAAAAACATGGTGCTACTCCGAAGCACAAGTGTGGTAAAGGATAGTAACATTGCCCCTTCTCTCCTTTTCTCTCCTTTTTTGTTTTGTTTTTTTGCTGGGCTCTTTTGGCCTCTCTTTTTTCATCCATGGTCTCATCCCGACTTGTGGGGGAATCACAGTCTCCATCTTCCTTTCCTCACTGGGACAATGCTCTAATAATGATGACCATCACACATTTATTTACTTACAACTCGATATCTAGAACAATATGACTATATGAATGCCTTTGGAAGTGTACCAGGATGTGCAATGATCTAGCATAGCAAAGATATCAAAAAACGGACAAGCTATGAAAATATCATTTAAAGCAATATGACAATGAATGCTCAACTCATGTATATGATGATGATGGAAGTTGCATGGCAATATATCTCGGAATGGCTATGGAAATGCTATGATAGGTAGGTATGGTGGCTGTTTTGAGGAAGATATAAGGAGGCTTATGTGTGATAGAGTGTATCATGTCACAGGGTTTGGATGCACTGGCGAAGTTTGCACCAACTCTTGAGGTGAGAAAGGGCAATGTACGGTACCAAAGAGGCTAGAAAATTGCGGAAAGGTGAGAGTGCATATAATCCATGGACTCACATTAGTCATAAAAAACTCACATACTTATTGCGAAAGTCTATTAGCCCTCGAAGTAAAGTACTACTACACATGCCCCTAGGGGGAGCTTGGTAGGAGTTAACCATTGCATGCCCCTGACCTCCACACAAAGGAAGACACTTAATAATAAACCATGCTCCAACTTCTTAGCATAACGAGAGACTATACGTGCATGCTTTGGGAATTTCAAACCTTAACACCAATATTCTAACTAAACCACAATCTTTCACCAATACATCCCACATACTACTGTCTCTACATCGCAAAACTATTGAAAGGAATCAAACATATCATATTCAGTGATCTACAAGTTTTATGTAGGATTTATGAGTAACCATGTAAATGACCAATTCATGTTGACTCTAAATAGATATAAGTGAAGCATGGGAGTTTCATTCTTCCTAAAAAATACTTGCCCACGCTCTAATAAATATAAGTGAAACAAAAGAGCATTGTACAAATAGTGTTTTCTAGGTGTAGATAAACAGGCATCCAAACTTCAAATGATATGAGTGAAGCACATGAAACATTCTATAAAGACATACTCAAAAGATATAAGTGAAGTGCAAAGAGCATTATATAAATAAACCAAGGACTATCTAATACCATCATGGTGCATTATTAAAATAAATAAAAAATAAAAAACACACGACGCTCCAAGAATTTACACATATCATGTGAACAAAACAAAAACCGAGACATACCGATAATTATTGAAGAAAGATGGGATGCCTCCGGGTCATCCCCAAGCTTAGACGGTTGAGTCCCCTTGAATATTTACTTGGGGTGCCTTAGGCATCCCCAAGCTTTAAGTCTTGCCTCTCCTTATTATACTCCTATCGATATCTCCTCGATCTTCAAACACTTCATCCACACAAAACTTAACCAAACTTTTTATTAGAGGGGTTAGTACATATAACATCAAATCCCATCATGTCCTGGTGTAACATTATTTTCTAATTATGATCAAACATTACCCACCGTATGCTATCACAAAAACATTACCCACTGTATGCTATCACAATTCCATGGCTCCCAAGTCAAAGGGGCTCACCAAGATTTCAAACATAAGCAAATAACAAAACTATAAGAACAATCTGTGAAAATAGGACAATCTATAAAGATGCATATGGTACATATACTTTCGTAACTCAAAAAATTCTAAAAATTTAGGAAAAAATAAAAAAAATTGCATAGAATTACTATGAATTTTTTTAGAATTTTTTCACAATCCTGTAAATTATGAAAATTCAAGCACTATAGCAAAAGTTTCTGTTTTTTCACATCACACCAAACAAGCAATTTAAACATCCTAATGGTAAATCTTGGCACATTATTTTTATAATACAATTGATGCGGAGCATTCCACGGACATCACCATGTCGAGAGTCCGTTTGGCAAGTGATACGTGTGACATCTACTTCACATACATAAAGGTGAATCATCTCCTTTAAACGTGTCCACTTGACCCCTTCAAGGATGGTATACTACTTGACATTCCTCCCGTGTGCATGCATAGGTATGGCCGGAGCTTTATTGATGTCGAGGAGGAGTGAAAGCGCCAACAAGAAACTACACCAATCACGAGGGAAGCATGGTAGCGACGACGGAAGAAGACGGTGTTGTTGAAGCTACATCAGTCGGACATCCGGCGCCATGCCACAGCCCAGACGTCCGGCGTTGCTACCTCTTGAGCATGCGTTGGTTTTCCCTTGAAGAGGAAAGGGTGATGCAGCAAAGTAGCATAAGTATTTCCCTCGGTTTTTGAGAACCAAGGTATCAATCCAGTAGGAGATAACACGCAAGTCACCTAGTACCTGCACAAACAATCAAGAACCTTGCAACCAACGCGATAAAGGGGCTGTTAATCCCTTCATGGTCACTCACAAAAGTGAGATCTAATAAAGATAGTAAGATAAATATTTTTGGTATTTTTGTTGTATAGATTGGAAAGTAAATATTGCAAAATAAAATAAGTAGAAAACTAGAATTTTAGACCGGAAACTTATATGATGTAAAATAGAAGATTATATGATGGAAAATAGACCCGGGGCCATAGGTTTCACTAGTGGCTTCTATCAAGATAGCATATATTACGGTGGGTGAACAAATTACTGCCGAGCAATTTATAGAAGAGCGCATAGTTATGAAAATATCTAGGCAATGATCATGAATATAGGCATCACATCCGCGTCAAGTAGACCGAAACGATTCTGCATCTACTACTATTACTCCACACATCGACCGCTATCCAGCATACATCTAGAGTACTAAGTTCATAAGAACAGAGTAATGCATTAAGCAAGATGACATGATGTAGAGGGATAAACTCAAGCAATATGATATAAACCCCATCTTTTCTTCCTCGATGACAACAATACAATGCGTGCCTTGCTGCCCCTACTGTCACTGGGAAAGGACACCGCAAGATTGAACCCAAAGCTAAGCACTTCTCCCATTGCAAGAAAGATCGATCTATTAGGCCAAACCAAACTGATAATTCAAAGAGACTTCCAAAGATAACCAATCGTACATAAAATATTTCAGAGAAGAATCAAATATTGTTCATAGATAAACTTGATCATAAACCCACAATTCATTGGATCTCGATAAACACACCGCAAAAAGTATTACATCGAATAGATCTCCAAGAACATCGAGGAGGACTTTGTATTGAGAACCAAAGAGAGAGAAGAAGCCATCTAGCTAATAACTATGGACCCGAAGGTCTATGGTAAACTACTCACACATCATCGGAGAGTCTATGGTGTTGATGTAGAAGCCCTCCATGATCGATTCCCCTTCCGGCAGATCACCGTAAAAGGCCCCAAGAAGGGATCTCACAGGTACAGAAGGTTGCGGCGGTGGAAAAGTGGTTTCGTGCCCCCCTGATGTTTTTAGGGTATAAGAGTATATATAGGCGAAAGAAGTACGTCGGTGGAGCTCCGTGGGGCCCACGAGGGTGGGGGGCATGCCTACCCTCCCTGGGCGCGCCCTCCTGCCTCATGGCCGCCTCGCCGAGTTCCAGATTTCAACTCCAAGTCTTCTGGATTGTTTTCGTTCCAAGAAAGATCATCGCGAAGGTTTCATTCCGTTTGGTATTCCTTTTTTTCAAAACACTGAAATAGGCAAAAAAAACAGAAATGGGCACTGGGCCTTCGGTTAATAGGTTAGTCCCCAAAATTACATAAAAGAACATATTAAAGCCCATTAAACATCCAAAACAGATAATATAATAGCATGGAACAATAAAAAATTATAGATACATTGGAGACGTATCAAGCATCCCCAAGCTTAATTCCTGCTCGTCCTCGAGTAGGTAAATGATAAAAACAGAATTTTTGATGTGGAATGCTACCTAACATATTTTTCAATGTAATTTTGTTTATTGTGGCATGAATGTTCAGATCCGAAAGATCAAGACAAAAGTTTAATATTGACATAAAAATAATAATACTTCAAGCATACTAACCAAGCAATTATGTCTTCTCAAAATAACATAGCCAAAGAAAGCTCATCCCTACAAAATCATATAGTTTGGCTATGCTTCATTTTCATCACACAAAATGCTCCAATCATGCACAACTACGATGACAAGCCAAGCAATTGTTTCATATTGTATTATTCTCAAACTTTTTCAACTTTCACGCAATATATGAGCGCGAGCCATGGTGTGGCGACCCGACCCGAATGGATCAAGTCTACTGTGCTCGGGTGTCATCCCTGGATCAGTAATGCTGACACCACACAGTACATCGAAGGATTTATAGCAGAGTGGCTATCACACACTTATTACATTGTTGTCTCAAAAGAGAACTTATTACAATAAAAATGGCTTAAGGCCATCTAGTGTCGATAACAGCGGAAGACTTGGAAGATAAATGGGTCCATCAACTCCAGCGGCATCACTGAGTATAGAACCACGACCTAAAAACACCTCAATCGTCGTCTGAAAAGTCTGCAACATGAGAAGTTGCAGCCCGAAAATGGGCCAGCACATGGAATATGCTGGCAAAGTAACACATAGAGAGTAATGGAATGAAACAGCTATACTATATGCATATGTGGCTGGTGGTAAGCTCTATGGTTACAGTTTTGCGTAAAGCCAGTTTTTCCCTACTGCAAAGGAATAAATTTATTTAACTATCATGGTGGTTGTGAAACATCGAGAATGGTTGACAGCATTCTCAATCCCAATTAAAAGTAATTAAAACCCAACAACATTAATTAGAAGTAACATGTTGAGATTCACATGATATTCAAGAACTAGATACTCAAGTTGTCCATAACCGGGGACACGGCTAATCATGATTAGTTTGTACACTCTGCAGAGGTTTGCGCACTTTTCCCCACAAGACTCGATCGCCTCCGTTTGGTTTCTCGCACTGCAGGGTGTTTGAGAAGACGGATAACCGAGACACAGTCTTTCAGAAGCGCTAGCACCTTACATGTGGGTAGACCGGTACACCTACTTTCCCCTACATCTGCTAGTCTACCCGTAAGAGTTCGCACAGCTTAGTCAACTATGCCAGAGCCCACAATGGCTTGTGGCTGCACACGGAAGTTTCTAGCATGAAAGATCTTATGATCTCTTTGAGCCTGGGTGGCGGTCCAAAAAAAACAGGCAAGTCCTGATAGATATCAGGTGCCTCAATCCACCCAGATGTGTGTTAGGTTGCCACCTTAGATAAACCATTAATTATATATCTCACATCTGTCATGGATATCACTCACCCAATCCATGTCTACTAGCATAGCATGGCATAATAAGCAAACGTAGAAGTAACTCCCAAAGGTTTCATAGTAATACAGGTAATAGGTACTACCTCATCTACTTCCCATCCCACAATTTAATTAGATCCTAATCATGCAATGTGAGACTATTGATCTAATGCAATAAAACATGGGTTGTAGAAAAGGTATGATCAAAGTGTTACTTGCCTTGCTGATGATTTGCGAGTCCTAGGGTTTTGAAGTAAAAAGCGGCGCAATCCGGGTGATCTATCGCAGACAAACAACAAGCATACAATAAGTACTCATCTAATGCACAGGTAAAGCTCGAACAAGAGAATGAACCAGACAAAGAAACGGAAAACAAACGGCGGAAGAAAACAACTCGGCTCTAGCAAGTTGAAACTAGGTCAAATTTTACCGGGGCAAAAACTTGTTCAAGTTGATTAGACGGAACGGCGGTTTCGAAACGATGCTCCAGGCGCTTGAATCACCTGATTCCGATAAACGAGCGGGAAGATAAACTAGAACGAAGATCGGATCTGAGATCGCGATCGCGGAAAAGACGCGGAATAAATCCGACGAGAAAGAAAACGAAGAACGGTTAAACGAACGGACGTTCGTTAACCTAGAAGAATCCGGTGATCACGTTCGTTAGGACGAACGGTCCGGCGAACGGTCAAAAGGCATCTAAATCGGAAAAGAAAACGAATCCGATCTAGGGTTTCGGAGAAGAAAACGAAAAAGAAACGGAAAACCGATCTAGAAAACGAATCGGAAGAGAAGAAAAGAATCGGAACGATTAGAAGAAAACGATCCGAGGAAAAGAGACGCGGGGCAACCTCCGGCGAGGTCTCCGGCGAGGGGCTCCGGCGGCGTGGCGTAGGGCGGCGGCGTGGGCAAGGTGCGGCGGCGCGGGTGTGGGGTGGCGCGGCGGCGGTGTAGGGCGCGGGGTGGGGTGTGGTGGAGTGCTCGGGGTTTGATTTGATGGGTTTAGAGGGGGGTGTTGGGGTATTTATATTGGGGAGGGGTGAGATTACTTGGGGTAGGGGACAAGAAATAGACTAGGAATAGGAAAAGAAAAACGAAACAAAGGAAAGGAAAGGGGAGGGGCTAACCGACCTAAGTCCCGCTGGGACTCGGCCAGGGCGGCGGCTGCGCCTGGCGCCTGGAGCGCAGGGCGGCTGGGGAGGCGGCCGGCTGGCTGGGCCTTTGGCCCGGCTGGCCTGGCTCTCTTTTTTTTTGTTTTTTTTAATTGGTTTTTCGCGCGCAGAAAAAAAACAAAAAGAGAACTAAACGAACTCCGAAAATTCTAAAGTAAATTTTCCCCGACTCCTAAAAATGAGCCGAACAAAATGAACTTTACTCCGGACCAAAAATGCAATTTTTGAAAACGCGCATTTTTCCCTATCCAAATAAAATGCAAATAAACTCCGGCAAACAAAAATTTGATCTATTTATTAAATCTTCATTTTTCCTAAATTTTGGGAAAGTCATATTATTCCCTCTCTCATATTTGATATCGGAAAAATTATTGAAGATGAAATAAATAAATCAAATGATCCTCTTTTCAAATTCGAGAAAATTCTCAAATATGAAAATAACGAAATCTCCAACTCTCTCCGAGGGTCCTTGAGTTGCGTGAAATTTCTAGGATCAACCAAAATGCATGAAAATATGATATGCATGATGATCTAGTGTATAACATTCCAAATTGAAAATTTGGGATGTTACAAACCTATCCCCCTTAAGGTGAATCTCGCCCTCGAGATTCGGGTTGGCTAGAAAATAGGTGAGGGTGGTCCTTGAGCAAATCTTCTTCTCTCTCCCAGGTGGCTTCATCCTCTGAGTGGTGGTTCCACTGAACTTTGCAAAACTTGATAACCTTGCTGCGAGTAACTCTACTGGCAAAATCGAGAATCTTGACTGGCTTCTCCTCATACGTTAAGTCATCCTTCAACTGAATCGCTTCGAGTGGCACGGTATCTCTTAGCGGTATCTCCGCCATCTCGGCGTGACATTTCTTCAGCTGAGAAACATGGAATACATCATGAACTCCTGATAGTCCCTCTGGTAATTCCAACTTATAAGCGACTTCTCCCATACATTGCAAGATCTTATACGGTCCAACGAATCGCGGTGCTAACTTTCCCTTAACTCCAAAGCGCTTAACTCCTCGAAGTGGGGATACTCGAAGATAAACTCTGTCTCCGGTTTCGTAGACTGTCTCCTTGCGTTTAGAATCTGCGTAGCTCTTCTGCCTGGACTGGGCTACCTTGAGCCTATCGCGAATCAACTTAACTTTCCGTTCAGACTCCTTAATCAAATCTGGTCCAAAGAATTGACGGTCTCCAACTTCGTCCCATGACAACGGTGTCCTGCACCTCCTTCCGTATAAAGCTTCGAAAGGTGCCATCTTCAAACTGGTTTGGTAACTATTGTTATAAGAAAACTCCGCATACGGCAAGTTATCGTCCCACCTAGATCCATAATCTAGTGCACAAGCTCTCAGCATATCTTCCAAAATCTGATTGACTCTCTCGGTTTGTCCATCCGTCTGCGGATGAAAAGCTATGCTGAACTCTAGTCTGGTTCCTAAAGTTTCATGCAACTGATTCCAAAACTTTGAGGTAAATTGGGTTCCTCTATCTGATATGATACTCCTCAGAACTCCATGCAAACAAATAATCCTAGTCATGTATATCTTCGCCAACTTAGCACTGGTGTAAGTGGTCTTAACTGGAATGAAATGTGCTACCTTTGTCAAACGATCAACTACTACCCATATCGAATCATAGCCCGCTTTAGTCCTGGGTAGTCCTGTGATAAAATCCATGCCTATCTTATCCCACTTCCACTCGGGTATCGGCAATGGTTGTAACAATCCTGCTGGCTTCTGATGTTCTGCCTTTACTCTCTGACATACGTCACAAACTGCTAGATAGGTTGCAATATCCTTCTTCATTCCGGTCCACCAGAATGTTTCCTTCAAATCCAAATACATCTTGGTATTCCCTGGGTGAATCGAATACGGTGAATCATGTGCCTCTTGCCAAATCAACTTCCTGATCTCCGGGTCATTTGGCACATAAACACGGTCCTCAAACCATAAGGTATCGTGCTCATCCTCACGAAATCCCTTTGCTTTTCCCTCGCTCAATTTTTCCTTTATAGCAGCAATCTCCTTGTCAGACTTCTGAGCTTCTCTGATCTTATCCATCAATGTTGACTGAATCTCCAATGCTGCTACATAGCCTCTCAGAACTATTTCCAAACATAGCTCACGAAGGTTTTCTGCTAACTCCCTGGGTATTTTTCCCGTCACTAGGGTGTTGACATGGCTCTTACGGCTCAATGCGTCAGCTACTACATTAGCTTTTCCGGGATGGTAATGCAATCTCATGTCATAATCCTTGATGAGCT
The DNA here is from genome assembly GCF_018294505.1 of Triticum aestivum. NCBI lineage: Eukaryota > Viridiplantae > Streptophyta > Magnoliopsida > Poales > Poaceae > Triticum > Triticum aestivum. Next base: position 280,802,793 of record NC_057794.1, on the reverse strand, counting down.
CCAACCATCTCCTTTGTCTGAGGTTCAACTCCTTCTGAGTGAAAATGTACTTCAAACTCTTGTGATCCGTGTACACCTCACAATGATTTCCAATGAGGAAATGTCTCCACATCTTCAATGCATGCACTACGGCTGCTAACTCCAAATCATGCGTGGCATAATTCAACTCAGGAGGCTTCAGTTGCCGTGAAGCATACGAAACAACTCTTCCTTCCTGCATAAGCACTGCTCCAAGTCCTCGACGTGAAGCGTCGCAATACACCTCATAATCCTTGGTCTGATGTGGCAAAATCAATACTGGTGAGGTAACCAAATGTTTCTTCAATTCCTGGAAACTAGCCTCACACTCCTCAATCCATTTGAACTTAGTATCCTTCTTCAACAACTCCGTCATAGGCTTCGCAATCTTCGAGAAATTCTCAATAAATCTCCGGTAGTATCCTGCGAGTCCAAGAAAACTCCGGATCTCTCCAACTGTTGGTGGTGCTTCCCATTCGGTTACCGTCTCAACCTTTATGGGGTCAACTGCTATACCTTCTCCGGATATAACGTATCCGAGGAATCCAACTTTCTTCAACCAAAACTCACATTTGCTGAATTTGGCGTATATCTGATGTTCCCTTAGTTTCTCCAAAACCAAACGCAAATGTTCCTTATGCTCCTCTTCATCCTTTGAATAAACCAGAATGTCATCAATGAACACTACGACGAACTTATCCAGAAACTCCATAAACACTTTGTTCATCAGGTTCATAAAATAGGCAGGTGCGTTAGTCAATCCAAATGACATAACGGTATACTCATACAATCCATATCTCGTGGTGAATGCTGTCTTAGGTATGTCCTGCTCCCGAATCTTCAATTGATGGGATCTTGATCGCAAATCGATCTTGGAAAACACTTTAGCTCCTTGCAACCGATCAAACAGATCATTGATCATTGGCAGTGGGTACTTGTTCTTGATGGTTAATTCATTCAATCCCCGATAGTCTACAACCATCCTTAATGATCCATCCTTCTTTTCCACTAGAAGTACGGGTGATCCCCAAGGCGAAGAACTTGGGCGAATGTAACCTTTATCCAATAACTCCTTAATCTGATTCTTAATTTCCACCAAATCCTTTGCTGGCATCCTATATGGTCTCTTTGATATTGGGCCTGTACCTGGCAAAAGTTCTATTAAGAACTCGATATCCCTATCAGGTGGCATGCCTGGCAATTCCTCAGGAAATACATCAGGAAAATCCTTTACCACTGGTACTTCCTCCTGCACAACTCCTGTTAGGCAATTCACTTGTGTCCTTTTTGGTACATGTCGGGATACATACTTGATCCTTCTTCCTTCTGGTGTGGTAAGCAAAATTGTCTTACTGGCGCAATCGATGTTTCCTCCATACATCGACAGCCAATCCATACCAAGAATCACATCTAGACCTTGGGATTCCAGAATAATTAGATCCGTTGGGAAAACATGCCTTCCTATATTCAATGGCACTTGAAAACATCCTTGTCTGGCCATGTACTCTGCTCCTAGTGAGCTTACTAGCATGGGTGTCCTAAGAGCTTGGGTTGGAGGCATCTGAGGGTTTAGAAAAGACAAGAATTGAGAATAGAGTGAGGTCTAAAGGGAAAACACTACCCCAATGCACATGAGCAAATGCACACAAAATCACTTCATTCAATCAAACAAGGGCTTACAACGATCTAAAACTATCGCAAAAGTGCTTGACTATAATGTTTACATGGGGGAATACTACTACTATCTGGTGGTCATCTAGAAATTTGAACCGATGGAAGACTCCATGATATCTGCTCCAGCTTCGTCTTCAAAGTCGGTTTCACTTGGATCCGAATCGGTGTCGTCGATGATGATGTAGTTGTCCGAACATGCGACGTACACGTCTTCTTTCCTGGATGCTAACTTCTCCTTGAGTTCTTCAATCTCCTGCTTAAGATCGTTATTGTGTCTCGCTAGAGCTACGATCTCGTCCATGTAGTCCTTGCGTGTAGACTTCAGTTCTCCTTCTAGCTCGATGATCCTTGCCTTCGCATTCTTCAACTCTATCATATCATTGCACATCTGGTTCTCGTGGCGTCGAATGTGCTGGTTTAACTCCTGGATGAATGATGCAATAGATCTATCCTTCTTGGTGCTGACTAACTCCCATTGTTCATCTCGGCGTCCGCAAATCTGGTAGATAGTGTCCTTGAGGTCTTCTTGATAAACTTCTCCAATGTGTCCTATGGTGATATGAGCTGCCATGCTCTTTCCCAGACTCCAGGTTGGTGCATTGAAAACACTATCTATGGGCTTCGTGATTGGCGCGAATGTTCTTCCCGGAACGTGAGCTTGAATCTTCCAGCGCTCCTCTTCAGGCAGAGTGGCGTTGAAGGTTCCCGTGAAGCTTGGTAATCCAATGTTCAGGTACTTGGTGACTTCCTTCAGGTGAAATCCAAATGGTGTGCCTTCATCCGGTTGGGCGTACTTAATCTTCGCGTTCGTCATCCTAAAAGAGTAGAAAAGATGAGGAGTTATAAAATGAGAAGAGAATGGTGATATATGGCTTTAACTTAGTGGTCGTGTCCTACAGTCAGCGTGTGCTCTGATACCATCTCTGTGGCGACCCGACCCGAATGGATCAAGTCTACTGTGCTCGGGTGTCATCCCTGGATCAGTAATGCTGACACCACACAGTACATCGAAGGATTTATAGCAGAGTGGCTATCACACACTTATTACATCGTTGTCTCAAAAGAGAACTTATTACAATAAAACTGGCTTAAGGCCATCTAGTGTCGATAACAGCGGAAGACTTGGAAGATAAATGGGTCCATCAACTCCAGCGGCATCACTGAGTATAGAACCACGACCTAAAAACACCTCAATCGTCGTCTGAAAAGTCTGCAACATGAGAAGTTGCAGCCCGAAAACGGGTCAGCACATGGAATATGCTAGCAAAGTAACACATAGAGAGTAATGGAATGAAACAGCTATACTATATGCATATGTGGCTGGTGGTAAGCTCTATGGTTACAGTTTTGCGTAAAGCCAGTTTTTCCCTACTGCAAAGGAATAAATTTATTTAACTATCATGGTGGTTGTGAAACATCGAGAATGGTTGACAGCATTCTCAATCCCAATTAAAAGTAATTAAAACCCAACAACATTAATTAGAAGTAACATGTTGAGATTCACATGATATTCAAGTACTAGATACTCAAGTTGTCAATAACCGGGGACACGGCTAATCATGATTAGCTTGTACACTCTGCAGAGGTTTGTGCACTTTTCCCCACAAGACTCGATCGCCTCCGTTTGGTTTCTCGCACTGCAGGGTGTTTGAGAAGACGGATGACCGAGACACAGTCTTTCAAAAGCGCTAGCACCTTACATGTGGGTAGACCGGTACACCTACTTTCCCCTACATCTGCTAGTCTACCCGTAAGAGTTCGCACAGCTTAGTCAACTATGCCAGAGCCCATAATGGCTTGTGGCTGCACACGGAAGTTTCTAGCATGAAAGATCTTATGATCTCTTTGAGCCTGGGTGGTGGTCCAAAAAAAACAGGCAAGTCCTGATAGACATCAGGTGCCTCAATCCACCCAGATGTGTGTTAGGTTGCCACCTTAGATAAACCATTAATTATATATCTCACATCTGTCATGGATATCACTCACCCAATCCACGTCTACTAGCATAGCATGGCATAATAAGCAAACGTAGAAGTAACTCCCAAAGGTTTCATAGTAATACAGGTAATAGGTACTACCTCATCTACTTCCCATCCCACAATTTAATTAGATCCTAATCATGCAATGTGAGAGGATTGATCTAATGCAATAAAACATGGGTTGTAGAAAAGGTATGATCAAAGTGTTACTTGCCTTGCTGATGATCTGCGAGTCCTAGGGTTTCGAAGTAAAAAGCGGCGCAATCCAGGTGATCTATCGCAGACAAACAACAAGCATACAATAAGTACTCATCTAATGCACAGGTAAAACTCGAACAAGAGAATGAACCAGACAAAGAAATGGAAAACAAACGGCGGAAGAAAACAACTCGGCTCTAGCAAGTTGAAACTAGGTCAAATTTTACTGGGGCAAAAACTTGTTCAAGTTGATTAGACGGAACGGCGGTTTCGAAACGATGCTCCAGGCGCTTGAATCACCTGATTTCGATAAACGAGCGGGAAGATAAACTAGAACGAAGATCGGATCTGAGATCGCGATCGCGGAAAAGACGCGGAATAAATCCGACGAGAAAGAAAATGAAGAACGGTTAAACGAACGGACGTTCGTTAACCTAGAAGAATCCGGTGATCACGTTCATTAGGATGAACGGTCCGGCGAACGGTCAAAAGGCATCTAAATCGGAAAAGAAAACGAATCCGATCTAGGGTTTCGGAGAAGAAAACGAAAAAGAAACGGAAAACCGATCTAGAAAACGAATCGGAAGAGAAGAAAAGAATCGGAACGATTAGAAGAAAATGATCCGAGGAAAAGAGACGCGGGGCAACCTCCGGCGAGGTCTCCGGCGAGGGGCTCCGGCAGCGTGGCGTAGGGCGGCGGCGTGGGCAAGGTGCGGTGGCGCGGGTGTGGGGTGGCGCGGCGGTGGTGTAGGGCGCGGGGTGGGGTGTGGTGGAGTGCTTGGGGTTTGATTTGATGGGTTTAGAGGGGGGGTGTTGGGGTATTTATATTGGGGAGGGGTGAGATTACTTGGGGTAGGGGACAAGAAATAGACTAGGAATAGGAAAAGAAAAACGAAACAAAGGAAAGGGGAGGGGCTAACCGCCCTAAGTCCCGCTGGGACTCGGCCAGGGCGGCGGCTGCGCTTGGCGCGCAGGGTGGCTGGGGAGGCGGCCGGCTGGCTGGGCCTTTGGCCCGGCTGGCCTGGCTCTTTTTTTTTTTGTTTTTTTACTGGTATTTCGCGCGCAGGAAAAAAAAAGAGAACTAAACGAACTCCGAAATTTCTAAAGTAAATTTTCACCGACTCCTAAAAATGAGCCGAACAAAATGAACTTTACTCCGGACCAAAAATGCAATTTTTGAAAACGCGCATTTTTCCCTATCCAAATAAAATGCAAATAAACTCCGGCAAACAAAAATTTGATCTATTTATTAAATCTTCATTTTTCCTAAATTTTGGGAAAGTCATATTATTCCCTCTCTCATATTTGATATCGGAAAAATTGTTGAAGATGAAATAAATAAATCAAATGATCCTCTTTTCAAATTCGAGAAAATTCTCAAATATGAAAATAACGAAATCTCCAACTCTCTCCGAGGGTCCTTGAGTTGCGTGAAATTTCTAGGATCAACCAAAATGCATGAAAATATGATATGCATGATGATCTAGTGTATAACATTCCAAATTGAAAATTTGGGATGTTACACATGGACATAGCACTATAGGTGGAATAGAATGGTGGTTGTGGAGAAGACAAAAAAAGAGGAAGATAGTCTCACATCAACTAGGCGTATCAATGGGCTACGGAGATGCCCATCAATAGATATCAATGTGAGTGAATAGGGATTGCCATGCAACGGATGCACTAGAGCTATAAGTGTATGAAAGCTCAACAAAAGAATCTAAGTGGTTGTGCATCCAACTTGCTTGCTCACGAAGACCTAGGGCAATTTGAGGAAGCCCATCATTGGAATATACAAGCCAAGTTCTATAATGAAAAATTCCCACTGGTATATGAAAGTGACAACATAAGAGACTCTCTATCATGAAGATCATGGTGCTACTTTGAAGCACAAGTGTGGAAAAGGGTAGTAACATTGCCCCTTCTCTTTTTCTCTCATTTTTTTGTTTGGGCCTTCTCCTTTTTTGGCCTCTTTTTTTTCGTCCGGAGTCTCATCCCGACTTGTGGGGGAATCATAGTCTCCATCATCCTTTCCTCACATGGGACAATGCTCTAATAATGAATATCATCACACTTTTGTTTACTTACAACTCAAGAATTACAACACGATACTTAGAACAAGATATGACTCTATGTGAATGCCTCCTGCGGTGTGCCGCGATGTGCAATGAATCAAGAGTGACATGTATAAAAAATTATGAATAGTGGCCATGCCACAAATACGATGTCAACTACATGATCATGCAAAGCAATATGACTATGATGAAGCGTGTCATAATAAATGGAACGGTGGAAAGTTCCATGGAAATATATCTCGGGATGTGTCGTGGGTTTGTCACGGCAGATGTCCTTGTGAAAGGACTTAGTCATGGAGCCATCGCTACGGGTTAGCTTAAAGGGGTTAAACCAGACAAGGGGACACGTGGAGTTTTATACTAGTTCGGCCGCTTCAAGGAAGGTAAAAGCCTACGTCTAGTTGTGATTGGTATTGCTAGGGTTTCGAAGGCCAGGGAGCGAATCCACTTTGTCTGGCTCTCGAGTTGTTGTCTGTCCCTAAACCGCTGCCGGGTCGTCCCTTTATATACATAGGTTGACGCCCGCCGGGTTATAGAGCCCCGAAGCCGGATCATAAACGTGTCCGGTTCAGTCTCTATCTTTCATATCTTACAATACAAGTTACACGACTAGGTCGGTTTACATTTACATGCTTTAACCAGCCTTCAGGCCTTGGGCCTTCGTGAAGCGCCATCATCCTTGCATCTTCATGGGCTTCTAATCTTCAAGGAGTTAACCCGACCACACAAGGCCGGTTTACCTTCAGTAGTAATATCCCCAACATTAGGCCCCAGATTGGTTTGAGCTTGTTCATGTCAAACTTCAACACTTAGAAAAATTCCTCCCTCATATCTTCACCTTGAACTTGTAAACCGCCATGACGTCATACTTCACGATGATGATAAACCGCCCTGACGTCATCTCTCCGTTGATTCTGAAGATTACCTTCTTTTAATGTATATTCAACCACCGAGGTGACACCTTTATTAATTTATCCATTTTTTGGGCTCCTCGATTCCCACACTTGCCATTTTATTGCCTCACCTTATAAATAGGGGCAGAGGACCCCTTTCTTCTCTTTCCACTATCCTTTCATCCCTTCTTCTTCCTTGCGACATCTCCGCACCTGTGTGTCGCCGTCATCGCCAAGCCTCGCCTCTGCTTCACCGTCGGCCGCTGCATCGACCTATTCGCACTAGAGTTCCGCAGCACACCTCCGCTGCTTCCGTGGCCGTAGTAAGTCCTTCCCCCCTTCCTTTCTAGATCTATTAGGGTTTCCATACTTTTCGCGGTTCTTGAAGTTCATCGGAGCTTTTGGTGCTGTTCTTCCTTGGCATGTAGATGAATGCTCGCACTTATCGTATCCCTTGCCGTGGCTAATCTTCTGTTACCACCATAGATCCTGATGCGCAAAAGCTGACGTAGTCCTTCATAAACTGTTTCGGGTCTTACCCTTTTTAGGTCAAAATATTTTTTTCTTTTCTGTCTTACCTTAGATCCAAATTTTCATATGTCTCTGTGAAATCTGTTTCTCCTTACGCCAACATAGGCGGTTTAACCTTATATAAGCAATCTATTCCATTAGCCCTCTGATAAACCAGAGGAGCATTTTACCTTCATAGTTATACTCCGGTTTAACAGTGTCTGAGTACTCCCGTCCTAGTATTGCCTTTTATCCCTTATTGCATGGATCTTCGGTTTATGCCATTTCGTATATCAGTATGTTTCTTACTCCCTTGTATCTTGCATATCATCATGAGTGATTTATAAACCGGCCTTTCATTTTCAGCTAATTCGTTTCGCAATGGACAAACAATTCACTGCTTGCAAATGGGCTCGTTTCCGTGTCACTGAAACTCAGCTTAATGAGATGGTCAGCATCGGCTCCTTGCCTAAGAAAACTGAAATTAAATGGCAAGTTCCAGGAACAGAAAATCCTCCAACCCCAAGGCAGGGTGAGGTGGTGGTCTTTGTTGACCACATAAGCTGTGGCTTCAAACCGCCAGGGTTAAAGTTTTACCGGGATGTGCTTCCCAATTTCCAACTCCATCCCCAAGACATCGGGCCCAATTCAGTATCCAACCTATGTAACTTCCAGGTATTCTGTGAAGTATACTTATAGGAAGAACCAACTGTAGAATTGTTCCGGGACTTCTTTCACTTGAACTGGCGCACGGAGTTTGTAAATGGCCCGAACACTGAACTTGGTGGTGTCTCGATTCAAAAGCGGAAAGAAGTTGAGTTTCCTCATGCCAAACATCACAGCCATCCAAAGGAATGGAACCAAACTTGGTTTTATTGCAGAGACACTTCGCCTGAAGATGAAATCCCCTTCCAGGCTTTCGTGATCACCGGCTTTCCAACACCCATCCGATGCTGCAACGCTTAAGCTCCGCCCAAAGGGCAAAATATGCCCCTCAACTCGCCAAACTCCAGGCCTTCATGGCCAATGGTTTAACAGGTGTGGCTTTCGTACGCTATTGGATATCTTGGAGCATCTTTCCTCTAAGCCAGCATTCCGGTTTAATGTGTGAGTATACTGGTGAGGTTGACGACCCTCAACGCCATTGCAACCTTCAACTATCTGAGGAAGAAGTCACTGAAGGTGTAAAGAAGATTCTGAATGAATCGGAACTGGCATGTAGTCAAACCAGTCTGAGTCCCTTCTATGCTAAGAACAAACCGCCTGCTTTAAGCATTATACTTCCTTTTCATTTCTAATATTTTTAGCTTGTGCAACCTGTAATCCTTCTTCTGTGTATGTATGTATAGGGTGATGACCTCTTCTGGAAAAAGAAAACCGTAGAAAAAGTGGTCAAACCATCTCGCCCCAAAACTAAAGCCGTCAAACGGACGTCAAAACGGAAAACGGCTGACCGGATCAACATGGAGCTTGATGATGATACTGAGGACCCAGAAGTTGAGGTAGAACTTGATTCACTTGGCTCTCTTTTCATGCATCTCATTAACAATGATATTCCTCAGGAGGACGTAGAAGGCAGTCAAGCTGATGATGTAGAGGTAATTACCCTTTCCTCCGGTTCAGACTCTATGCCAACACAAAAAATTCGCCAAGCAGTCCGGAAAGTAAGCTTTTCTCATCCTCTTGCTCACTTGGATCCAACATTTATTTTGAAGACTCAACAGCATGAAGCTTGCCGGACAACTCGGCACAGTGGCCAACAGGTCACTTCAGCTGGTTTACCTCATACCCCGGTTCGGAAGCGCCGGTCTGAGGTCTGTCCTACTTCTGACCATTCTTACCCCAAGGCAGGTTATTTCAGACAACCTCTTAATCCGTCTGATTCAAATTATCAGGTGACACCTCCCTCATCATCTGGCGAGTCGACAGCAACTCAACTCCCTCCTCTGAAAACTATGGCCGGGTAAGTTGTAAAACCTTTTCCTTCAATGCATCACAGAACTTGAATAAGATGTTAATCCTTTATTTTTTGTTTGTAGGGCCAAAGCCAGACCCAGCAAGAAAGCTCGGGTCACCAATCCGCCCGAAGACCCGACCACTTTTTACGAAGAACCCAGAGGTGAACCGGAACAAACTTATAAACCGGAAGGCCCTCATCCTAAAGCCGCTTCTGATGAACCGCCCCTTCATGGCCAAAACACCAATGAACCAACAGACGCTGAACCTGCCGCACCTGACACTGAACCGGCACAGCCAAACCGGGCTAGTCCGGTGAGAAATACTGAAACTCCATTGTCACCAACCAAACACACTGAAGGCCAGGGAGACGATGTTATTATTACTGGAATCGGCCACAGCTCTCCTGGCCATCCCATTATTTTGGCTCAACACAGTGTCAAAGAAGAGCAAGCTGCTAGGGAAAAGGCAAATGGAGGAGCGATTTATCAAGCTATGCTCATCTTAATGCTGAAGAGCTTCACTCTGGCTTCTTGAACCGTCTGCATTCAAACCGGGACTATGAGGCCGGTTTGGTGAACTTGATGAAAGAGCGATATGAGGTAAATTCCTCTCCCTTTATTTATTGATTTATAGCTGAAATACTATCCCAAGTAGCCCCCAAGGGCCGTTTTATGATGTTAATCATAAACTGGGTCTTTGTAACACTTTAAGTTTCTCATCATTGATCCTTACAATGGCAGGTCTCTAATAAGAGACAAGACTCATCCTTTGATAATTATTTAACTTTCTGCAGCATAGCCCCCAAAGACCGGTTTAACTTGGCAAGTTAATCCGGGTTTTAATCCACACATCCGTTTTAGAACAGACGCACATTATCCCTCAAGTGTCAAGGATAATGCTTGCATTGTTCTGGAGACTTGTATAAAATGTAGTACTTTAGAGCAAATAGGCATTAGCCCCCAAGTATGAAGTGCATAACTTGTTATACGCTTTGTACTTAGCGCATATATATATGACATTAGTTTTAATATACCTTCAATGTTGCAGGCTGAACTAAGAAGCAAAGATGCTCGAAATTCTGACTTGCAAGAGAATGTGAAGTCACAACAACCCGAGGCTGCAAAAGCCAAAGAGGAGCTGACCCAGGCCCTGGCCGTAATGGAAAAGCTGAAGGAATCTTTCAACAAAGATCGTGTTAACTAGGAAACCGAGAAATCCGGTTTAACCAAAAGAGCTGATGACGCCGAGGCAGCCCTGAAGCCAATTGTAGATGAACTGGCTGGCTTGAAACGGCAAATCAATGCTATGACTTCTGCTATCTGTGGTAAGTATCTGTTTATGTGTTTTGCGTAAGTCAATAAACCTTATCACTGACCAGAATATGAATATAAATCTTTGGTAGGTACCCGGATTGCTCATCTTGGTACAGACATGCAGATGAAACTCAAAGCGGCATATACTTTGGTTGAACAGCTGTACTCTGGGTCTCAGCGGGCTATTTCCACGGCAGCTTACAACAAACCGGATCCAACTTTGATTAAAGAAACACTTGAGAAAAACTGGCCATGTTACCAGCCCGTATTGCCGAGTTGAAGAAAGCAGCTGCCAGAGCAGGAGCTTTAACCGCACTTATTCGAGCCAAAGCCTGGATTCCAGACCTTGAAGCAGAGGATATCATTAAAGGATACCCAGGTGTAAAGGAAGACGGTTCAAACTTCAACAATGATGACCTTCGGCGGCTGACCAAACAGATGCGGCCAGCAGCCAGCAAGTTGTCGATGATATAGATTTGTCCCATTTTCAACCATTTTATGATGCGGAGGGGAAAAGATAGCCGGCCGACATCCATGAAGTTGAAGAACTTGTGCCTATGATTCGTAAGCACACTTATGCTCCTGATATTAACCCCTCCAATCTTATCCATGAAGAAGCAGTGTTTCAAGCTTTAACTGGAATCGATTGGTCAACGATTGATTTCCAGCATCTGGGGAGGGATGAAGAAGTGCCCACACCAACTGACCCTCAACCATCAAACCGTCCAGATGAAGAATCCTGATCCAGTCGCCGGTTTACATGGCTTCTGTGAAAAACAATGATATAATTGGAGCCGCTTTGAAAGCTTCTTGTAATAGGATAGCCAAAACTCCGTTATCTGCCATGCCATCGAGCATGTTTCGTAATACTTCGTGACAATCTTGTGCCACTTTTTTGGATATATTTATGCATAACCCATGATGAATTGTGTTCCTGGGTACAACAACTTAAAAGTATCAAGCGGTTTACCGCTAGACGGGTCATGATGTCCAAGAAGTATATAATACCTAGATGAATAATCAAGTGTTTGTACAAAAAGCAATGTATAGAACATACCTCATTGGTTGACCAATAGTGTATACGGAAAAGGTGTTAATACCAATCCGGAACGTTGATAACCCCATCTTTGTAATGTCGGTCTATATATTAAACGAGACCAGGATAACTACCGGGTTTTCTTTATAACACTAGTGATTTAGTCAAACCAGACCGGGTCAATAAACACCGGTCTATAATTGATCATGTGCCGACAACTTGTAGTTGAAAAGCAAGACGGGTCAAGGACGCCGCTTTATCAAAAAAGACTTATGAACTTCGACAAATAAAACTCAAAAAGGAAAATATGCAAGGCTTTTTACGAGCTGTCAGGCTCCAAATCGAGGCTTTTCATGGGCTGCCAGGCCTCTGAGTTAAACTATTTAACAAAGCCTTTTAAGATGGGCCTCCAATTAACCAATCATCGTTTTAACTTTGACAAGTTAAGGGTCCATAAAAGATTGACATGTCAAGCGTTCGATGGGCATACCAGGATTACCTGGACAGGAGTGGCTTACTTGATGAAGGCAGGTTAACCCAGGTTTTTAGGTGAATACACCAGGCTTCCAAGTCGTGGCTTGATAGCCAATTAAAAGGGTCCTTTCAAACTCTTTGTTGCTTTGCAAAAAAATAGCCCCCAAGTAATTTTGTGAGCTGTGCTCAGTGTGTGCCCATGTTCGAGTCTGTGCTTTATGCAACACTCTCTTTGGCTCCACATATTTTTCTTTTGTGGCTTAAATGCCTACCAAGAGGTGTAGCTATGGTGTGATAACAACCAAGCCCCCTAGTGATAACCCTTCATGGTTTCAAAACCGATCAAAAGGTGTAGCTGTAGTTCAAATATGACCAAGCCCCCTAGTGATTTTCTGCAAACCTATGTAGCTGCTAACACCGGATGAAGAAAAATTTACGCTTTGTTAGTAAACTCTTATAAGCACACACAGGATGTAAAAAGAACAGATATCCCACTTATAACGGAGGCTCCGGTTTATTATATAATATAAATACTGTCGTAAATATGTACAGATGATGAGCCTATGGCTTCAAGTATAGTAAGGCCGAAGGAGAGCTATGTTCCATGGCCGCTTGGTCTCCTCCTCCGATTGACGTGAGTCTTTGTGCTCTCGAACATCAATGAGATAGTAAGACCTGTTGTGCAGTTTTTTGCTGACCACAAAGGGCCCTTCCCAAGGTGGGGATAACTTGTGCAAATCAGTCTGATCCTGGATGAGCCGGAGCACCAAATCGCCTTCTTGAAAGGTTCCGGTTTTAACCCGGCGGTTGTGATAACGTCGGAGATCTTGTTGATAAATAGTCGATCATGCTGTTGCAAGATCACGTTCTTCATCCAACAGGTCCAGAAAATCTTGACGTGCCTTCTCATTATCAGCTTCAACATAGGCTATCACACGGGGCGAGTCGTGACGGATGTCACTAGGAAGAACTGCCTCTCCTCCATAAACCATGAAGAAAGGTGTGTAACCCGTAGACCTATTGGGCGTGGTATTGATGCTCCATAACACAGAAGGTAGTTCCTCGACCCAACAACCCGGTGTTCGTTTTAAAGGAACCATAAGCATGGGTTTGATACCTCGTAGAATTTCTTGCTTTTCCCTTTCCGCTTGACCATTAGACTGGGGGTGATCCACTGATGCTAGATCAAGCCGGATGTGCTCATGCTGGCAAAATTCTTCCATCTCCCCTTTTGACAGGTTAGTGCCATTATCAGTTATAATGTTGTGTGGAAAACCAAACCGGAATATCACCTTTTTGATGAATTGAACCACTGTGGCCGCATCACACTTGCTGACTGGCTCTGCTTGCACCCACTTGGTGAATTTATCAACTGCCACTAATAAGTGAGTCTTTTTGTCCTTGGACCGTTTGAAGGGTCCAACCATATCAAGCCCCCAAGTCGCAAAAGACCAAGTTATTGGAATCATCCTCAGCTCCTGAGCCGGCACGTGAGCACGACGTGCGAATTTTTGACAGCCATCACATCTCTTGACCAAATCCTCCGCATTGGCATGTGCTGTCAACCAGTAAAAACCGTGGCGAAAAGCTTTAGCAACCAAAGACTTTGAACCGGCGTGGTGACCGCAGTCCCCTTCATGGATTTCTTGCAAAATCTCACACCCCTCTTGAGGAGAAACACAATGCTGAATTGCTCCTGAAACGCTATAGCAATGTAACTCTCCATTGAGTATGGTCATGGACTTGGAACGCCGGATTACTTGTCGAGCCAACGTCTCATTGTCGGGTAACTCGCCCCGGTTCATGTAAGCCAGATATGGGATTGTCCAATCCGGTATGACATGTAAAGCTGCCACCAACTGAGCCTCTGGATCAGGAATAGCCAAATCTTCTTCGGTTGGTACCTTAACTGACGGATTATGCAATACGTCAAGAAAGACATTTGGCGGAACCAGTTTATGCTGGGAACCAAGACGACTTAAAGCGTCCGCCGCTTCATTCTTCCGCCGGTCTATATGATCCACCTGATAACCCTTAAAGTGACCAGCCACTGCAACCATGAGTGGGTCCTTAGAATCCCAAGTGCCAGACACCTATTGAGCCACTAGGTCTGAATCGCCGAAGCACTTAACCCGGCTTAAGTTCATCTCCTTAGCCATCCGGAGACCGTGGAGCAAAGCCTCATATTCAGCTACATTGTTAGTAAAAGGGAACATTAATCGGAGGACATAACAAAACTTGTCACCTCGTGGGGAAGTTAATATGACTCCAGCCCCCGAGCCCTCCAACTGTCTGGACCCATCAAAATGAATAGTCCAATATGTATTATCTGGTTTCTCTTCAGGCGCCTGTAACTCTGTCCAATCATTGATGAAGTCCACCGGTGCCTAGGATTTGATCGCTGCGCGAGGTATATATTTGAGCCCATGAGGTCCAAGCTCAATAGCCCACTTGGCAATCCGGCCAGTTGCTTCTCTGTTTTGAATGATATCTCCCAGAGGAGCTGAACTGACCACTGTGATGGGATGGCCCTGAAAATAATGTTTAAGCTTCCGGCTTGCCATAAACACTCCATACACCAACTTCTGCCAATGCGGATACCTCTGCTTTGACTCAATGAGCACCTCACTGATATAATAAACCGGCCGTTGAACCGGATATTCTTTGCCAAGTTCCTTGCGCTCTACCACAATAGCTACGCTAACAGCTCGGGCATTAGCAGCCACATATAGCAATAGCGGCTCTTTGTCGATTGGTGCTGCAAGCACAGGCGGTTCAGCTAACTACCTCTTCAGATCCTCGAACACCTTATCAGCTGCCTCGCTCCAGACAAAGTTATCTGTTTTCTTGAGCATCTGATATAAAGGGATAGCCTTCTCTCCAAGGCGACTAATAAACCGGCTCAAGGCTGTAATCCGGCCGGCCAGACGTTGAACGTCATTGATACACGCCGGTTTAGCCAACGATGTAATTGCTGAAATCTTTTCCGGATTAGCCTCAATGCCTCTGTTTGACACCAGAAAACCCAAGAGCTTGCCTGCCGGGACACCAAAGACACACTTCTCCAGATTGAGCATCATTTTGTAAACCCGGAGGTTGTCAAAGGTTTCTCTCTGATCATCTATCAATGTTTCCTCCTTTATGGATTTTATCACAATATCATCCACATATGCATGAGCATTACGCCCGATTTATTTATGCAGGCAATTCTGAACACATCGCTGATAAGTTGCCTGGGCACTCCTGAGCCCAAAGGGCATGGAGACATAGAAGAAGGCTCCAAAGGGAGTTATGAAAGTTGTCTTCTCCTGGTCCTCGACCGCCATTTTGATCTGATGATAACCAGAATAAGCATCCAGAAAACAGAAACGGTCACAACCTGCCGTAGCATCAATTATCTGATCAATGCGAGGGAGAGCAAAGGGGTCTGCAGGGCAAGCCTTGTTTAAATCTGTGTAATCCACACACATACGCCAAGTGTTGTTTTTCTTAAGAACCAGCACCGGATTAGCCAGCCACTCTGGATGAAAGACCTCTAGAATAAACCCTGCGGCCAACAAACGGGCTACCTCTTCACCAATAGCCTTATGTCTTTCTTCATTGAAGCGGCGGAGAAACTGCCAGACCGGTTTAAACTTAGGATCAATGTTGAGTGTGTGCTCAGCGAGTTCCCTCGGTTCACCTGGCATGTCAGAAGGTTTCCATGCAAAGATGTCCCGATTCTCATGGATGAACTCGATGAGCGTGCTTTCCTATTTGGGATCCAGATTAGCGTTGATGCAGAACTGTTTGGATGAATCGCCAGGAACAAAGTCAACCATCTTAGTATCTGTGGCCGATTTAAACTTCAATGTGGATCATGTTCTGTAGTTGGCTTTTTCAAAGAAGTCATGTCTGTCGGATCAACTTGCTCCTTATAGAATTTTAGCTCCTCCGTGGCACAAACCGACTCAGCATAAGCCGCATTACCTTCCTCATATTCCAAAGCGATCTTTCTGCTTCTATGTACTGTGATAGTCCCCTTATGACCTGGCATTTTAAGCTGTAAATAAACATAACATGGCCTTGCCATGAACTTAGCATAAGCCAGCCGCCTAAACAAAGCGTGGTACGGACTTCTAATTTTTACCACCTAAAACGTCAATGTTTCTGACCTTGAATCATAATCATCTCCAAAAGCCACCTCTAAGGCTATCTTGCCAACAGGATATGCAGACTTACCAGGCACCACGCCATGAAAAATGGTATTTGACGGTTTAAGATTCTTATCTGTCAACCCCATACGGCGGAATGTGTCATAATACATAATGTTGATACTGCTCCCGCCATCCATGAGCACTTTAGTAAACTTGTATCCCCCAACTTGAGGGGCTACCACCAGGGCCAAGTGTCCCGGGTTATCAACCCGGGGTGGGTGATCCTCTCTACTCCACAAAATAGGTTGCTCAGACCAGCGTAAATACTGAGGTACTGCTGGTTCAACAGAGTGTACTGCCCTTTTGTGAAGCTTCTGATCACGCTTACACAAACTAGTAGTGAAGACATGATATTGCCCGCTATTTAGCTGCTTGGGATTGCTCTGATAACCCGACTGCTGCTACTACTGTTGATTCCCCAGATGGTTGTAGCCTCCCTGGTTGCCTTGGTGCCCTTGATTGATGTGTCTTGTTTGGTTGCCTTGAAACTCTAAACCGGAACCACCACCTCCATAACCCGGCCCATGGAAACCTCCTCCTGAACCGCCGGGAGGGCCGTTATCATACTGGAACATATTGGAATTCTTGAAATCCCGCATGATATAACAGTCCTTCCAAAGATGTGATGCTGGCTTCTCCTTCGATCCATGCTTTGGACAGGGCTGATTTGACAGGCGCTCCGAATTGGGGCCTGAACCTCCACCCCTCTGGGGCTGCTTGCCCTTACGGCGCTGGCCATTCTCCTGTGCATTGGTGTTAGTAACAAAGTCCAAGCTCTTGTCGGCCTTGCGTTTACCGTCGTTTCCATGGCCTGCCGGATTATGCTGCTGACCCTTGGCGTTGCCATTCTTCTTACCTTTCCCCAGTTTGTCCTCCTCTGAATCTGGGTCCTTGGTATTATCTGAATTGGCGTATTTAACCAAAGCGGCCATGAGCGTTGACATATCATTGCAGTGACATTTGAGCCTTCCCAACTTCTGTTTGAGCGGTAAGAAACGACAATTGCCCTCTAATGTTAACACTGCGGCGTCTACATTGATACGATCTGATGAATGCAAAATCGATGAGACCCGTTTGACCCAATGGGACGTGAACTCCCCTTCCTCTTGGACACAAGCGGCCAGATCCACGATTGACATCGGCTGCTTACAAGTATCTTTGAAGTTCTGGATAAATAGGTGCTTCAATTCAGCCCATGATCCGACATAGTTGGTCGGTAAGCTCTTCAACGAAGTGCGAGTTGTTCCTCCCAACATCATGGTGAAATATTTAGCACACACTACCTCATCCACATCTAACATCTCCATTGCCATCTCATAGCTTTCCACCCACGCCTCTAGTTGCAAATTGGCGGTGTAATTAGGTACCTTGCGAGGTCTCTTGAAGTCCTTGGGCAGTCTTACATTATGCAAAGTGGGGGTGAGACACAGCACCCCTAAGGAACTGAACACCACACCTGGCTCTACTGAAGTGGTAGAGTGAACCGGAGTATGTTGTCGTGCTCTGTGTCGAGCTGCTAACTCGGCCTCCCGACGTGCGCGGCCGTGGTCCACAACATCCTGCGCATTAGCGCCTCCCCCTGCTGGGTAGTTTCCTCGTGGTGAATTTCGGCAACATGCACTACTGGACACGGCCGGTTCGTCCTCAACGTGTCTGCTATAGCTCCGGCTTGGACGGGGAGTGGAATGAATCCTCTCACGACTGTGTGAATATGCCTGCTGTTGATTTAGCGCTGTTTGAAGGAGTTCCCTAGCCCGACGTGCTTCAACCGCAACTGGTGACTCACCATCGGTTGGGAGGCCTGCCAAGCGTGAAGCGGCGGCCACAATATTGTCCAACGGGTTGGAATAATGCCCGGGAGGTGTTGGTACATACTGTGGTACAACATTGTTCTGGCGAGATGGGTCCATCGTGCGCAGTTGAACCGGCGCTCCTGTCCCCGGTGCCTCCGCCCGGTTTAGTATGGCTTGGTTACCAACTCCTGCTCCTGATGTGTTGAAGAGATTCTACGGCTCATAAACCGATGGGAGACGCGATCAGTACCTTCTTCTCATGACTTCCTCTGAAGCATTCTGATCCAGACTAATTCGGTATGCTTGTGCTTCCAATTGAGCCCGTTCTGTAGCTATCCTAGCATTCTCTGTTGCCAGGTCCGCTTTAGCTTGAGCTATCTGATCTTTCACCTTTGCAATCTCCGCATTGTGCTGATCCCTGGCCGCTGCATCCACCTCCGCGGCCATCAACATTGCCAAAGCGTCGAACAAATCGGACATGACTTGGGTTGGAGGCGGCGCCGAGCTTCCTGCCCCTGTTGGTGTGGCCGTTGTTGAACCGGAGAGTATTGCTGCGGCGGCAGATGAATGAGGCGTTGATTGTGTGCCGGACATGAAGATGGCGGCCCGGTTTGGCAGATCAGGGGAATCCGGAATACTATCGCCCTCAGATCCTCCATCAATCCGGCCATCCTGCAACTGGTAAAGCGATTCGGTCTCTCCAGAAGACTCGTCATTAGAACAGACCACGGTCTCTCCATCGAACACTGGCCCGTCCTCGTATCTCGCTCCATGGATGACACCTATGAAAACATGCTTTACCACGGGCTGAACCAGCGAAGAACTTGCATGCCGAGCCATTTCGATGATGTCGGTGCAGATGTCCGACTCGGAGGCCGGTTCGCCGATCTTGCCGATGAAGACGTGAATCCCACCAAAGGGGAGCCGGTACCTGTATTCGATTGAATCGGCCTCGGGACCCCATCTGCGCTGTCGATGTAGAGCTTTCCGCAATGACTCCTCGTCATCCGGCCCACAGCGTATCCCTTAAGTCCATCAAAGCCGCCCTTCAAGAAATCAAAACCATCGTGCGATAGCCCCATGGTGGGCGCCAACTGTCGTGGGTTTGTCACGGCAGATGTCCTTGTGAAAGAACTTAGTCGTGGAGCCATCGCTACGGGTTAGCTTAAAGGTGTTAAATAGGACAAGGGGACGTGGAGTTTTATACTAGTTCGGCCCCTTCAAGGAAGGTAAAAGCCTACGTCTAGTTGTGATTGGTATTGCTAGGGTTTCGAAGGCCAGGGAGCGAATCCGCTTTTTCTGGCTCTCGAGTTGTTGTCTATCCCTAAACCGTTGCCAGGTCGTCCCTTTATATACATAGCTTGACGCCCGCCGGGTTACAGAGCCCCGAAGCCGGATCATAAACGTGTCCAGTTCGGTCTCTATCTTTCCTATCTTACAATACAAGTTACACGACTAGGTCGGTTTACATTTACAGGCTTTAACCAGCCTTCGGGCCTTGGGCCTTCGTGAAGCGCCATCATCCTTGCATCTTCATGGGCTTCTAATCTTCAAGGAGTTAACCCGGCTACACAAGGCCGGTTTACCTCCAGTAGTAATATCCCCAACAGGATGGCTATGGAAATTCCAATAATAGGTAGGTATGGTGGCTGTTTTGAGGAAGGTAAATGATGGGTTTATGGTACCGGCGAAAGTTGCGCGGCACAAGACAGGCTAGCAATGGTGGAAGGGTGAGAGTGCGTATAATCCATGGACTCAACATTAGTCATAAAGAACTCACATACTTATTGCAAAAATCTACAAGTCATCAAAACCAAGCACTATGCGCATGCTCCTAGGGGGATAGATTGGTAGGAAAATACCATCGCTCGGCCCCGACCGCCACTCATAAGGAATGCAATCTAGGAAACACCTCATGCTTCAAATTTGTCACACAACGGTTACCATATGTGCATGCTACGGGACTTGCAAACCTCAACACAAGTATTTCTCAATTTCACACTTACTGAACTAGCACAACTCTAATATCACCATCTTCATATCTCAAAACAATCATCAAGTATGACACTTCTCATAGTATTCAATGCACTCTATATGAAAGTTTTTATTATACCCATCTTGAATGCCCATCATATTAGGACTAATTTATAACCAAAGCAAATTACCATGTTGTTCTAAAAGACTCTCAAAATAATATAAGTGAAGCATTAGAGATCAATAATTTCTATAAAATAAAACCACCACCGTGCTCTAAAAAGATATAAGTGAAGCACTAGAGAAAAATTATCTAGCTCAAAATATATAAGTGAAGCACATAGAGTATTCTAATAAATTCTGATTCATGTGTGTCTCTCCCAAAAGGTGTGTACAACAAGGATTATTGTGGTAAACTAAAAAGCAAAGACTCAAATCATACATGACGCTCCAAGAAAAACACATATCATGTGGCGAATAAAAATATAGCCTCAAGTAAAGTTACCGATAGACGAAGACGAAAGAGGGGATGTCTTCCAGGGCATCCCCAAGATTAGGCTTTTGGTTGTCCTTGAATTATACCTTGGGGTGCCTTGGGCATACCCAAGCTTAGGCTCTTGCCACTCCTTATTCCAAAATCCATCAAATCTTTACCCAAAAACTTGAAAACTTCACAACACAAAACGTAACAGAAAATCTCATGAGCTCCGTCAACCACCACTTTAATGTACTGTAATGAACTCATTCTTTATTTATATTGGTGTTAAACCTACTGTATTCCAACTTCTCTATGGTTCATACCCCCCGATACTAGCCATAGATTCATTAAAATAAGCAAACAACACACGAAAAACAGAATCTCTCAAAAACAGAGCAGTCTGTAGCAATCTGTAAGTTTCGAATACTTATGTAACTCCAAAAATTCTGAAAATTAGGACGACCAGGAAAATTTGTATATTGATCTATTGCAGTTGGAGTTGGTAATTTATCGCTCTCTGGTAAAAAATGAAAACTATTTTCGTGAGCGCATACTTTTTGTTTTTATCAGCAAGATCAAACAACAATCACCCAAGAAGATCCTAAAGGCTTTACTTGGCACAAACACTAACTAAAACATAAAAACACAATCATAATAGAGGCTAGATAAATTATTTATTACTAAACAGGAAAAAAAGCAAGGAACAAAAATAAAATTGGGTTGCCTCCCAACAAGTGCTATCGTTTAATGCCCCTGGCTAGGCATTGATAATTTCAAAGATGCTCACATGAAAGAAAAGAATTGAAGCACAAAGAGAGCATATGAAACACGTGACAAACACATCTAAGTCTAAGATACTTCCTATGCATAGGCATCTTATAGGCAAACAAATTATCAAAGCAAGCAAAAACTAGCATATGCAAGGAAGAGGAAAGAAAAATAGCAATCTCAACATAACGAGAGGTAATTTAGTAACATGAAAATTTCTATAATCATATTTTCCTCTATCATAATAATTACATGTGGGATCATAAGAAAATTCAACAAAATAGCTATCACATAAATTTTTCTCTACATGACCCACATGCATGCAAAGCTGACACTCTTCCAAAATAGTGGGAATATCATTAACTAAAGTCATGACCTCTCCAAACCCACTTTTATCAAAAAATTCATAAGATTGAACATTATCCAAATATGTGGGATCTAAAGTTGACACTCTTCCAAACCCACTTTCAGTATTACTGCAAACATTATTATCAATCTCATAATCATCATGGGGCTTAAATAAATTTTCAGGATTAAAAGAAGAATCACCCCAATCATGATCATTGCAACAAGTACTGGACATAGCAAAACTAGCATCCCCAAGCTTAGGGTTTTGCATATTATTAGCACAATTGACGTTAATAGAATTTATAATAACATCATTTCAACCATGCATTTTATTCAAAGATCTATCATGAATCACTTCATAAAGCACTTCATCACAATTTTCCAATTCACGAATTTCAAGCAAAACCTCATAAAGATAATCTAGTGCACTCAACTCACTATCAATTGGTTCATCATAATTCGATCTTTTAAAAAGATTAGCAAGAGGATGAGGATCCATATCAATAGATTTTTAGCAAGCGAAGATGCAAGCAAATAGAAGGCACATGGTAACACGAGCAAACAGAAGGACGAACGGAAGAGGGCGAATAAAATGACAAAGGTGAGGTGGGGGAGAGGAAAACGAGAGGCAAATGGCAAATAATGTAATGCGAGGGAGAAGAGTTTATGATGGGTACTTTGTATGTCTTGACTTGGCATAGATCTCCCCGGCAACGGCGCCAGAAATCCTTCTTGCTACCTCTTGAGCATGTGTTGGTTTTCCCTTCAAGAGGAAAGGGTGATGCAGCAAAGTAGCATAAGTATTTCCCTCAGTTTTTGAGAACCAAGGTATCAATCTAGTAGGGGATAACACGCAAGTCACCTAGTACCTGCACAAACAATCAAGAACCTTGCAACCAACGCGATAAAGGGGTTGTCAATCCCTTCACGTTCACTCGCAAAAGTGAGATCTAATAAAGATAGTAAGATAAATATTTTTGGTATTTTTGTTGTATAGATTGGAAAGTAAAGATTGCAAAATAAATAAATAGAAAACAATAATTTTAGATCGGAAAGTTATATGATGTAAAATAGAAGATTATATGATGGAAACTAGACCCCGGGGCCATAGGTTTCACTAGTGGCTTCTCTCAAGATAGCATGTATTATGGTGGGTGAACAAATTATTGTCGAGCAATTGATAGAAGAGCGCATAGTTATGAGAATATCTAGGCAATGATCATGAATATAGGCATCACGTCCGCGTCAAGTAGACCGAAACATTCTGCATCTACTACTATTACTCCACACATCGATCGCTATCCAGCATGCATCTAGAGTATTAAGTTCATGAGAACAGAGTAATGCATTAAGAAAGATGACATGATGTAGAGGGATAAACTCAAGCAATACGATATAAACCAAATCTTTTTATCCTCGATGGCAACAAGACAATACGTGCCTTGATGCCCCTACTGTCACTGGGAAAGGACACCGCAAGATTGAACCCAAAGCTAAGCACTTCTCCCATTGCAAGAAAGATCAATCTAGTAGGCCAAACTAAACCGATAATTCGAAGAGACTTGCAAAGATATCAAATCATGCATATAAGAATTCAGAGAAGAACCAAATATTATTCATAGATAAACTTGATCAGAAATCCACAATTCATCGGATCTCGGCAAACACACCGCAAAAAGTATTACATCAAATAGATCTCCAAGAACATCGAGGAGAACTTTGTATAGAGAAACAAAGAGAGAGAAGAAGCCATCTAGCTAATAACTATGGACCTGAAGGTCTGTGGTAAACTACTCACACAGCATGGAAGAGGCTATGGTGTTGATGTAGAAGCCCTCCGAGATCGATTCCCCTTCCGGCAGATCGCCGGAAAAGGTCCCAAGATGGGATCTCACGGGTACAGAAGGTTGCCGCGGTGGAGAAGTGGTTTCGTGCCCCCTGATGTTTTTAGGTTATAAGAGTATATATAGGTGAAATAAGTATGTCAATGGAGTTCTGTGGGGCCCACGAGGGTGGGGGCGCGCCTACCCTCCCTGGGCGTGCCCTCCTGCCTCATAGCCGCCTCACGGAGTTCCAGACTTCAACTCCAAGTCTTCTAGATTGCTTTTGTTCCAGGAAAGATCATCGCGAAGGTTTCATTCCGTTTGGTATTCCTTTTTTGCAAAACACTGAAATAGGCAAAAATACAGAAATTGGCACTGGGCCTTCGGTTAATAGGTTAGTCCCAAAAATAATGTAAAAGAGCATATTAAAGCCCATTAAACATCCAAAACAGATAACATAATAGCACGGAACAATCAAAAATTATAGATACGCTGGAGACGTATCAGGCGTCATCGTGGAAATCCAGCGTCGAGTATCCAGAGAAGGACCGGAATGACATGTTCCCAGGCCGGACATCTGGCATCTCGCGAAGTGCCAGACATATGGCCCCTAGCCGGGCATCCGGCGCCTGCCTGCGCGCAAAGGCGAGCCAGAGGCCCAAGTGTCCCCCTCTTTCACTTACTCCTTCATGGCTTAGGCTATTTATAGACATCCCCTCCTCCACTATGGGGTTAGCAAATATGATAGCTCATCTTAGTTGAGCTTTGCTCCTTACCTTGTCCTCTTGAGAGAGAGAGAGATACTACTCCCATGGAGTCCAAGACCTCCATGTGAGCATGTGCGAAGATCTCGAGGGATGCAAGGCCCCCTTGTGGGAAGGATCTATCTAGATCATGAAGACCCAATCTCCTTTGGATTTGGGATGAACTGTACTTTGTATCTTTCCCTTTGATTGTTCATGTACCTCCTGGATCCATTTGTTTGTTAGTCTAGTGGATGTGTAATTGGTTGTGATTTCTCCTCATTCTTCGCTGTGTTCATCATTTTCTTTGAGGAATCCCCTCCTCACCCTACATCATCTTGGTATCAGGAGCCACGATGATCAAGAAATTGGAGTATTTCCCTTCATTTTCTAGCCCAATTTTGCTTTGTTTTGTTCTAATTCGAAAATCCCCACCAATTTTTTTGTAATTTGTTGGTTTGATGAGAT
Source organism: Triticum aestivum (assembly GCF_018294505.1). Lineage (NCBI taxonomy): Eukaryota > Viridiplantae > Streptophyta > Magnoliopsida > Poales > Poaceae > Triticum > Triticum aestivum. Next base: position 280,778,073 of record NC_057794.1, on the reverse strand, counting down.
TTTGTTGGTTTTGATCCATGGATTCGAAGTATTTCAAATGTCTCTAGATTTCCCCCATCTTTCTCGCCATTTCCATCCTCGAAATTCGTCCAATTTTGTCTTTGGAATCATCTATTTCTGCCCCAAATCAAGTTTACGAGCCCCAAATCGAGATCTGGATTTGTCGGGCCAGACATCCGGGTCCCTGGCCGGACATCCGGCTCCTGGAGCGCAAGCACGCATAGGTTTCCGGATAGATAGCCTCGGAAATCTGCCCCCCCCCCCCGGACATCCGACCCGTGAAGTTTCAGCCTCCCATGATTCACTGATTTGACCATAACTTCACATCTGGAGTCCGATTTTCGCGTTCTTTAGCTCGTTCAGTATCTATTGACATCCCCCATATCTAGATAGGTTCTCACACCATTTGACTCCATTAAAATCTTGACCTTTTGGCATCTTTTCCTAGGACCTTCACCATATCATCCGCATTACCACCATAGCTTTCCGCAACCTAACCCATTTTGATCCCATTGCATTTGTGGTTGCTTGAGTTGTGATTCGATTAACTTAAGGTGTTTCAGCTACTTAGGGACGGTTACTACTTCACCAACCACCACCATAACTTCCGCATTGCCAATTCCTTAACCACCACTGCATTTCCGCTACCACCATTTGACATTTGACGTTTGAGATTTTGAGTTCATGTTTTTCTGTTTCCTAAGGTGTTTTAGCTAATTAGGAATGGGTGGACATCAAGGATACCACCACTCATCATCGCCACAGACTTGACATTGACATTTTCCACTTCATCATCATCTGTCCTTTCTTACAAACAAGAACCATCGACGGTAACATCGACGACATCATTGTACATTCTCCCTTACCAATGCATTGTTAATTGATAACCCACAAGTATAGGGGATCGCAATAGTTTTCGAGGGTAGAGTATTTAACCCAAATTTATCGATTCGACACAAGGGGAGCCAAAGAATATTTGCAAGTGTTAGCAGTTGAGTTGTCAATTCAACCACACCTGGAGACTAAATATCTATGGCAAAGTGATCAGTAGCATAGTAATATGATAGTTTGATAGTAGTAGTAACAGTAGCAATAGCAACAGTATCAGTACAAGTAGCACTTTTATAATGATTGTAACAGTAGCAGCAGCAACAACAACAACAACAACAACAATAGTAACTTAGCAAGGTCAATATGCGGAAGTCGTAGGCATTGGATCAGTGATGGATAATTATGTTGGATGACATTCATCATGTAACAGTCATAACCTAGGGCGACACAGAACTAGCTCCAATTCATCAATGTAATGTAGGCATGTGTTCCGTATATAGTCATACGTGCTTATAATAAGAACTTGCATGACATCTTTTGTCCTCCCCTCCCGTGGCAATAGGGTCCATAAGGAAATCTAAGGGATATTAAGGCCTCCTTTTAATAGAGAACCATAACAAGGCATTAACATATAGTGTATACATGAACTCCTCAAACTACGGTAATCACTGGAAAGAATCCCAATTATTGTCACCTTGGGGTATGAGGACCATAACACATAATAGGTGCATACAACTTGCAAGATAGGACCAAGAATACAAATATACTCGTGAAAACATAAAGGGTTAAGATCTGAAATCATGGCACTCGTAACTTAGTGACAAGCATTAAGCATAGCAAAGTCATGGAAACATCAATCTCAGAACATAGTGGATATTAAGGATCAAGCCCTAACAAAACTAACTTGATTACATGATAAATGTCATCCAACCCATCACCGTCCAGCAAGCCTACGAAGGAATTACTCACTCCCGGTCGTGAGCATCATGAAATTGGTGATGTAGGATGGTTGATGATGACAACGATGTTGAATCCCCCTCTCCGTAGCCCTGAACGGGCTCCAGATCAGCCCTCTCGATGAAGAACAGGAGGTGGCGACGGCTTCATATCGTAAAACATGACGATTCCTCCTCTCTGATTTTTTGTGGATGAATAGGTACTTATGGAGTTGGAGTTAGTATTGCGGAAGCTGCCAGGGGCCCATAAGCCTTCTAGGCGCGCCTTGGGGGTGTGTGGCCGCGCCCCCAGGCTTTTGGCGCCCTGGTGGCTCCCCTCAGGCATTTCTCTTTGCCAATATTTTTTATATATTGTGAAAATATTCTCCGTAAATTTTTAGCTCAACCCGAGAACTTTTATTTCCGCACAAAAACAACACCATGGCAATTCTTCTGAAAACATCGTCAGTCCAGGTTAGTTCCATTCAAATCATGCAAACTAGAGACCAAAACAAGAGCAGAAGTGTTTGGAAAAGTAGATACATCTAGAACGTATCAACTTCCCCAACCTTAACTCATTGCTTGTCCTCAAGAAATTCAGTAGACAAACTGAAAGTGATAAAAAAACTTTTACAAACTCTTTTTGTTCTTGTTGCTGTATATATGATTAACTGATGTTCAAGTTTTCAGCAAAGATTATGAACTAACCATGTTCATGATAACATTTATGTCTCACATTTACTCATACCAATGACATACCAACTAGCGAGCAATAATAAGATATCTCGGATGCCAACAATTTTTCAGAACAATCATTATATAATATGTAATATGGTATCTTGCTAGCCCTTTCTAAGATCACGCAAAATAAATGCAGAGCATCTCTGAAGCTCAAGCAATGACCAAACATTGTAATTCATGGTAAAAGAGATCCAGTCATGTAACACTCAACATTAACTATACTCAATGCATAAGAATGACAATAGTGCTCTCCAACTGGTGCTTGAATGAGAAGGTGATGACTCAACCATAAAAGTAAAATAACATAAAAATAAATGGATAGGACCTTCACAGAGCGAAGCAGGGATTTGCATAGGTGCCAGAGCTCAAAGCTTAAAATAGAGATGAATATGATTTTGGGAGGTATGCCTTTCCTGTCAACATTAAGACTGAGAGTTTTCAATATCTTCCATGCTAAACACATTAGCGGTGGTTCCCAATCAGAAAGGTAAAGTTTACTCCCCCTCAGCCAACAAACACAAGCCATGGCTAGCCGAATCCTCGGGTGCCCTCCATACCAACAACTTTCCGGGGGAGTTTGTCTCATTATTTTCCGATTTGATCATGGGAGTGGGCATCTCAAATACCAGCCCCTCTCATGTAAGACAAGTGAATAAACACTTGTCATGAGAATAATCCGCCCCTCTATGCTTGATATTGATTGTAATCCATCTTGTCCCATAATACTTGGTAGACCATTCCTATGAACCATATGTGTTGTTATTGATATGAAAGAAGGGAATATAAAATTCAATTTCCATTAAAGAAGGGTATGGAACACTTCCTTAGAAAAAGAATCAAGCCACCATATGAATCTATTATGAGGGCCACCTATGGAATTAATTATAAAGATGACAACAATTGAAACTATGCATTACGCCAAGCTAGGGGTGTAATACATTGGCGCTAGTGTTGGGGAACGTAGCATGCAATTTTAAAATTTTCATATGCTCATGCAAGGTCTATCTAGGATATGCATAGCAATAAAAGGGGGAGAGTGTGTCCATGTACCCTCATAGACCGAAAGCGGAAGCGTTTGAAAACGCAGTTGATGTAGTCGGACTTCTTCTTGTTCTGACCGATCAAGCACCGGACATACAAGACCACCGAGTTCTGCACACGTTCTGCTCGATGACGTCCCTCAAACTCTGATCCAACAAAGTGTCGAGGGAGACTTCCGTCAGCATGGTGATGGTGATGGTGAAGTTATCCGCGCAGGGCTTCGCCTAAGCACTACGTAAATATGACCCGAGGTGTAAACTGTGGAGGGGGGCACCGCACACGGCTAACAACTGTTGATGTGTGTTCTAGCGGTGCCCCCCACATATATATAGGTTGGAGGGGAGGAGAGGTAGCCAAGGGGACGTCCCAAGTAGGAGGAATCCTACTTGGGCACCTCCAAATTCGGCCTCCCCCTTTCCTATTCCTATTCGGAGTAGGAAGGGAAGAGGAGGAAGGGGAAATCATATTCCCTTTTCCTTTCCTTCTCCAATTTGGCCAGCCCATATGGGGGGGCACACCAGCCCCTTTGTGGCTGGTGTGTTTCCCCTCTTGGTCCATAAGGCCCATATAGTTTGCCGGGGGTAGCCTGGAACCCCTTCCGGTGACTCGATACGTACTCGGTACCTGCGGAACACTTCCGGTGTCCGAATACCATCGTCCTATATATCAATCTTTACCTCTCAACCATTTCGAGACTCCTCTTCATGTTCGTGATCTCATCCGGGACTTCGAACAACATTCGGTCACCAAATCACATAACTAATATAATACAAAATCATCATCGAACGTTAAGCGTGCGAACCCTACGAGTTCGAGAACTATGTAGACATGACCGAGACACCTCTCTGGTCAATAACCAAGAGCGGAACCTGGATGCTCATATTGGTTCCCACATATTCTACGAAGATCTTTATCAGTCGTACTGTAATGACAATATACGTTATTCCCTTTGTCATCGGTATGTTACTTGCCCGAGATTCGATCGTCGGTATCTTCATACCTAGTTCAATCTCGTTACCGGCAAGTCTATTTACTTGTTCCATAATGCATAATCCTTCAACTAACTCATTAGTCACATTGCTTGCAAGGCTTATCATGATGTGCATTACCGAGAGGGCCCAGAGATACCTCTTCGATACTCGGAGTGACAAATCCTAATCTTGATCTATGCCAACCCAACAAACACCTTCGGATATACCTATAGAGCATCTTTATAATCACCAATTACGTTGCGATGTTTTCTAGCACACAAGGTATTCTCCGGTACCCGGGAGTTGCATAATCTCATAGTCAAAGGAATATGTATCAGTCATGAAGAAAGTAGTAGCAATAAAACTTAACGATCATTATGCTCAGCTAACAAATGGGTCTTTTCCATCACATCATCCTCCTAATCATGTGATCATGTTCATCAAATGACAACACATGTCTATGGTTAGGAAACTTAACCATCTTTGATTAATGAGCTAGTCTAGTAGAGGCTTACTAGGGACACAGTGTTTTGTCTATGTATCCACACATGTATCAAGTTTCCGGTTAATAAAATTCTATCATGAATAATAAACATTTATCATGATATAAGGAAATATAAAATAACAACTTTATTATTGCCTCTAGGGCATATTTCCTTCAGTCTGCCACTTGCACTAGAGTCAATAATCTTGTTCATATCGCCATGCGATTTAACACTGATAGTTCACATCTTTATGTGATTAACACCCATAGTTCACATCGCCATGTGACCAACACCCAAAGGGTTTACTAGAGTCAATAATATAGTTCACATTGCTATGTGATTAACACCCAAAGAGTACTAAGGTGTGATCATGTTTTGCCTGTGAGAGAAGTTTAGTCAACGGATCTGCCACATTCAAATCCGTATGTATTTTGCAAATTTTCTATGTCTATAATGCTCTGTAAGGAGCTTCTCTAGCTAATTGCTCCCACATTCAATACGTATACATATTGAGACTCAGAGTCATCTGGATCGATGTAAAAGCTTGCATCGACGTAACTCTTTATGACGAACTCTTTATCACCTCCATAACTGAGAAATATTTACTTAGTCCTCTAAGGATAATTTTGACCGTTGTCTAGTGCTCTACTCCTGAATCACTATTGGTACTTCCCTGCCAGACTTATGGCAAGCCACACAATAGGTGGTACACAACATGGCACACTTTACAGAACCTATGATTGAGGCATAGGGAATGACTTTCATTATCTCTCTATATTCTGCCGTGGTCGGGTTTTGAGTCTTACTCAACTTCACACCTTGTAACACAGGTAAGAACCCTTTCTTTGACTGATCCATTTTGAACTCCTTCAAAATCTTGTCAAGGTATGTGCTTTGTGAAAGTCCTATCAAGCGTATTGATCTATCTCTATAGATCTTTATGCTCAATATATAAGCAGCTTCACTAAGGTCTTTTATTGAAAAAAATCTTATTCAAGTATCCTTTTATGCTATCCAGAAATTCTATATCATTCCTGATCAACAATATGTCATCCACATATAATATCAGAAACGCTACAGAGCTCCCACTCACTTTCTTGTAAATACAAGCTTCACCACAAGTCTGTATAAAACCATATGCTTTGATCACATTATCAAAGTGTATATTCCAACTCCGAGATGCTTGCACCAGTCCATAAATGGATCACTCGAGCTTGCACATTTTGTTAGCACCTTTAGGATCGACAAAACCTTCTGGTTGCATCATATAAATCTCTCTTTAAAAAACCCATTAAGGAATGCAATTTTGACATCCATTTGCCAGATTTCATAAAATGCCACAATTGCTAACATGATTCGGATAGACTTAAGCATCACTACAGGTGAGAAGGTCTCATCATAGTCAACTCCTTGAACTAGTCGAAAATCTTTTGCAACAAGTCGAGCTTTATAGACAGTAATATTACCATCAGCGTCAGTCTTCTTCTTGAAGATCCATTTATTCTCTATGGCTCGCCAATCATCTGGCAAGTCAACCAAAGTTCACACTTTGTTCTCATACATGGATCCTATCTTAGATTTCATGGCCTCAAGACATTTTGTAGAATCTGGGCTCATCATCGCTTCCTCATAGTTCATAGGCTCATCATGGTCTAGTAACATGACCTCCAGAAAAGGATTACTGTACCACTCTGGTGTGGAACGTGCTCTGGTTGACCTACGAGGTTTCGTAGTAACTTGATCCGAAGTTTCATGATCATTATCATTTGCTTCCTCTCTAGTTGGTGTAGGCATCACTGGAACTGATTTATTTGATGAGCTACTTTCCAATTCGAGAGAAGGTACAATTACCTCATCAAGTTCTACTTTCATCCCACTCACTTCTTTTGAGAGAAACTCCTTCTCTAGAAAGGATCCATTCTTAGCAACAAAGATCTTGCCTTCGGATCTATGATAGAAGGTATAACCAACAGTTTCTTTTGAGTATCCTATGAAGACACACTTCTCCAATTCGGGTTCGAGCTTATCAGGCTAAAGCTTTTTCACATAAGCATCGCAACCCAAAACTTTAAGAAACGACAACCTAGGTTTCTTGCTAAACCATAGTTCATACGGTGTCGTCTCAACGGATTTAGATGGTTCCCTATTTAAAGTGAATGCAGTTGTATCTAATGCATAACCCCAAAACGATAGTGATAAATCGATAAGAGATATCATAGATCGCACCATATCTAATAAAGTATGGTTACGACGTTCGGACACACCTTTACATTGTAGTGTTCCAGGTGGCATGAGTTGTGAAACTATTCCGCATTGTTTTAAATGAAGGCCGAACTCGTAACTCAAATATTCGCCTCCGCGATCAGATTGTAGAAACTTTATTTTCTTGTTACGATGATTCTCGACTTCACTTTGAATTTCTTTGAACTTTTCAAATGTTTCAGACTTGTTTTTCATTATGAAGATATACCCATATATGCTCAAATCATCTGTGAAGATCAGAAAATAATGATACCCGTCGCGAGCCTCAACACTCATCGGACCACATACATCGGTATGTATTATTTCCAATAAGTCAGTAGGTCGCTCCATTGTTCCGGAGAATGGAGTTTTAGTCATCTTTCCCATGAGGCATGGTTTGCAAGTATCAAATGATTCATAATAAACTGATTCCAAAAGTCCATCTACATGGAGTTTCTTCATGCGCTTTACACCAATATGACCAAAAACGGCAGTGCCACAAGTATGTTGTACTATCATTACCAACTTTGCATCTTTTGGCATCAATATTATGAATATGTGTATTACTACGATTGAGATTCAATAACCATTTATATTGAGTGTATGACCATAAAAGGTTTTATTCATGTAATCAGAACAACAATTATTCTTTGACTTAAATGAATAACCATATTGCAACAAACATGATCCAATCATATTCATGCTCAATGCAAACACCAAATAACATTTATTTTAGGTTCAACACTAATCCGGAAGGTAAAGGGAGTGTGCGATGGTGATGTTATCAACCTTGGAATCACTTCCAACACACATCGTCGCCTTACTAGTATATGTTCATTTTGCAACTCCTATTTCAAGTTACAAAACTTAGCAACTGAACCGGTATCAAATACCCAGGGGCTACTATGAACACTAGTAAAGTACACATCAATAACATGTATATCAAATATACCTTTGTTCACTTTGCCATCCTTCTTATCCGCCAAGTTTTTGGGGAAATTTCGCTTCCATGACCATTTCCTTTGCTGTAGAAGCACTTAGTTTCAGGTTTGGGTCTAGCTTTGGGCTTCTTCACGGGAGTGACAACTTGGTTGCCATTCTTCTTGAAGTTCCCTTCAATTCCCTTGCCCTTTTTCTTGAAACTAGTGGTCTTGTCAACCATCAACACTTGATGCTATTTCTTGATTTCTACCTTCGCCGATTTTAGCATCGTGAAGAGCTTGGGAATTGTTTTCGTTATCCCTTGCATATTATAGTTCATCATGAAGTTCTAGTAACTTGGGGGTAGTGACTAGAGAACTCTGTCAATCACTATCTTATCTGGAAGATTAACTCCCACTTGATTCAAGCGATTGTAGTACCCAGACATTCTGAGCATGTGCTCACTAACTAAGCTATTCTCCTCCATCTTGCAGTAAAAGTAGTTGTCGAAGGTCTCATACCTCTTAATACAAGAATGAGTCTAAAATATCATTTTCAGATCTTGGAACATCTCATATGCTCCATGGCGTTCAAATTTTTTTAAAGTCCCGGTTCTAAGCCGTAAAGCATGGTGCACAAAACTATCAAGTATTCATCATACTGAGCTTATCAAACGTTCATAACGTCTGTATCTTCTCCTGCAATATCGAAAGCACAAGCGTTTGACAACATGGTTAATGTAGTCGAACTTCTTCTCGTTCCGACCAATCAAGCAATGAACGTACGACACCTCCGAGTTCTGCACACGTTCAGCTCGATGACGTCCCTCGAACTCTTGATCCAACAAAGTGTCGAGGGAGAGTTCCTTAAGCATGACGGTGTGGTGATGGTGATGGTGAAGTGATCCGTGCAGGGCTTCGCCTAAGCACTACGTGATTATGACCGGAGGAGTAAACTGTGGAGGGGGTGCCGCACAGGGCTAACAACTGTTGATGTGTGTTCTAGCGGTGCCCCCCTCATATATATAGGTTGGAGGGGAGGAGAGGTAGCCAAGGGGGCACCCCAAGTAGGAGGAATCCTACTTGGGCACCTCCCAATTCGGCCTCCCCCCTTTCCTATTCCTATTCGGAGTAGGAAGGGAAGAGGGGGAAGGGGAAATCCTATTCCCTTTTCCCTTTCCTCCTTCCCCTTTCCTTCTCCAATTTGGTCAGCCCATATGGGGGGGGCACCAACCCCTTTGAGGCTGGTGTGTTGCCTCTCTTGGCCCATAAGGCCCATATAGTTTACGGGGGTAGCCCGGAACCACTTTCGGTGACCCGTTACGTACCCGGTATCCCTGGAACACTTCTGGTGTCCGAATACCACCATCCTATATATCAATCTTTACCTCTCAGCCATTTCAAGACTCCTCGTCATGTCCCTGATCTCATCCGGGACTCCGAACAACATTCGGTCACCAAATCACATAACTCATATAATAACAAATTCGTCATCGAACGTTAAGCGTGCGGCCCCTACGGGTTCGAGAACTATGTAGACATGACCGAGACACCTCTCCGGTCAATAACCAATAGCAGAACCTGGATGGTCATATTGGTTCCCACATATTCTACGAAGATCTTTATCGGTCGTACCGTAATGACAATATATGTTATTCCCTTTGTCATCGGTATGTTACTTGCCCGAGATTTGATCATCGGTATCTTCATACCTAGTTCAATCTTGTTACGTGCAAGTCTCTTTACTCGTTCCATAATGCATCATCCAGCAACTAACTCATTAGTCACATTGCTTGCAAGGCTTATCATCATGTGCATTACCGAAAGGGCCCAGAGATACATCTTCGATACTCGGAGTGACAAATCCTAATCTCAATCTATGCCAACCCAACAAACACCTTCGGATATACCTGTAGAGCATCTTTATAATCACCCAGTTATGTTGTGACACTTGATAGCACACAAGGTATTCCTCCGGTATCCGGGAGTTGCATAATCTCATAGTCAAAGGAATATGTATAAGTCATGAAGAAATCAATAGCACTAAAACTTAACGATCATTATGCTAAGCTAACAGATGGGTCTTGTCCATCACATCATTCTCCTAATGATGTGATCTCGTTCATCAAATGACAACACATGCATATGGTTAGGAAACTTAACCATCTTTGATTAACGAGCTAGTCTAGTAGAGGCTTACTAGGGACACCGTGTTTTGTCTATGTATCCACACATGTATCAAGTTTCTGGTTAATACAACTCTAGCATGAATAATAAACATTTATCATGATATAAGGAAATATAAAATAACAACTTTATTATTGCCTCTAGGGCATATTTCCTTCAGCTAGTTGGGAGGCAACCCAATAGTTATATTAATTTTCTTGTTTATTTTTCAGGTTTTGTGTGTGAAGAAAATTATGGTACTATTATGGTTGTGTTTTTGTTTTTAAAATTAGTGTTTGTTCCAAGTAAAGCCTTTCAGATGATTTGGATGATAGTTGCTTTGATTCTATGCAAAAACAGAAACTTTTGCGTCTAGTAGCAGAATTGTTGATATTTTCTGGAGTGTGATAAAATTCTGAATTTAATACACATGATTGATATATAAATTTCCCATGATGTCTTAATTTTTAAGAATTTTTGGAGTTACCTACGTATGGTAATTGTTCGAATTATTATAGGCTATTCTGTTTTTGATAGATTCTATTTCTGTTGCGTTGTTTGCTTGTTTTGTAGAATCCATGGATTGTATTGGGGGTATAAGCCATGGTGAAGTTAGAATACAGTAGGTATAATGCAATAATAAAACATTAATGGGTTTACAACAGCACCTAAAGTAGTGATTTGCTTTGTTATACTAACGGATCGCACGAAGGTTCTTTTGAGTTTTGTGTGCTGAAGTTTTCAAGTTTTGGGTGAGATCAAGGAATAAGTTGTGGAAAGATCCTAAGCTTGGGATTCTCAAGCCCCCCCAAGGTAATATTCAAGGACTACCAAGCATCTAAGCTTGGGTATGCCCCGGAAGGCATCCCTCTTTCTTCTACCAACTATCGATAATTTTACTTGGAGCTATATTTTTATTCATCACATGATATGAGTTTTGCTTGGAGTGTCGTATATTATACGAGTCTTTGATTTGTTTGCTTTTTATTTTGTCACAATCATATTTGCTAGACACACCTTTTTGAGAGGGACACACATTATTCATGATTTGGTAGAATACTCTATGTGCTTCACTGTCATCTTTTGAGCTAGAAAGCTGATGTAGTGCTTCACTCTTATATCTTTTAGATCACGACGGTGGTTATATTTTAGAGAAATAGTTGCACTCTCATGCGTCACTTATATCTTTTTGAGAGTTCATAATAGTAATGGCAATTAGTACAAGCTATGAATTTGGTCCCAATATGTTAGGTATTCAAGAGGGATATGATAAAAACTTTCATGTAGATCACTGAATATGATAAGTTTGATTCCTTGCAAGAGTTTTGAGATATAAAGGTGGTAATATGTGGATTGTGCTATTGAGTAATTGTGATTTAGTAAGAATATTGATGTTAAGGTTTCTGATTCCCGAAGCATGCATGTATAGGCTCTTGTTACGCTAAGAAGTTGGAGCATGATTTATTATTGATTGTCTTACTTATGAGTGGTGGTCCGGGACGAGCGATGGTCTTTTCCTACCAATCTATCCCTCTAGGCATGCATAGTAGTACTTTTCTTTGAGGGTTAATAAACTTTTGCAATAAGTACATGAGTTCTTTATGAATAATGTGAGTCCATGGATTATACGCACTCTCACCATTCCACAATTTGCTAGCCTCTTCGGTGCCCTGCATTTCCCATTCTCACCTTGAGATGTGATGCAAACTTTGATGGTGCGTCCAAACCCCGTGATATGATACACTCTATCACACATAGGCCTCCTTATATGTTTCTCAAAACAGCCACCATACCTACCTATTATGGCATTTCCATTGCCATTCCAAGATATATTGACATGAAACTTCCACCATTCCGTTTTATTATGACACATATCATCATTGTCATTGTCGGAATTCGGGTTCCGAAGACCCTTGAGAGGTTCAAACTCTAGGGTGCATGCGAAGAACTCGTCCTCCCTAGTCTGCCTATTCGCTAATCTCACAGCCTAGCTCGATGAACTGAATCGAAAAGAGACACAGCAGTTTACCCAGGTTCGGGCCACCTTGCGGTGTAAAACCCTATTCCTGCTTTGTGGTGGATTGGCCTCGAGGGGCTGAGGACGAACTAGTACAGTGGGAGAACAACCTCAGGAGGAGGAGTGTGAGGATGATCTGAATGATCCGTCCCCCTCTATGGTGGTGGCTAAGTCCAATTTATAGGGGCCTTGGTCCTCGTCGCAAATGAAGGCGGGAAGGGATCCCACAATGGCCAAATTTGAAGGGACACAACTAGTACATGCTATCCTGACAAAAGTAGTCTTTGTCTACAAAAGCCTCTGGTCATGACTGTGACGCCCCCGATTTAATCGTACACTAATCATACACGCAAACGTGTACGATCAAGATCAGGGACTCACGGGAAGATATCACAACACAACTCTACAAATAAAATAAGTCATACAAGCATCATATTACAAGCCAGGGGCCTCGAGGGCTTGAATACAAGAGCTCGATCATAGACGAGTCAGCGGAAGCAACAATATCTGAGTACGGACATAAGTTAAACAAGTTGCCTTAAGAAGGCTAGCACAAACTGGGATACAGATCGAAAGAGGCGCAGGCCTCCTTCCTGGGATCCTCCTAACTACTCCTGGTCGTCGTCAGCGGGAAGCACGTAGTAGTAGGCACCTCTGGTGTAGTAGGAGTCGTCATCGACGGTGGCGTCTGGCTCCTAGGCTCCAGCATCTGGTTGCGACAACCAGGTGGAAAGGATAGAGGGAAGAGAAGGAGAAAGCAACCGTGAGTACTCATCCAAAGTACTCGCAAGCAAGGAGCTACACTACATATGTATGCATTGGTATCAACTGGAATAAGGCTATTATATGTGGACTGAACTGTAGAAAGCCGGGATAAGGGGGGATAGCTAGTCCTTTCGAAGACTACGCTTCTGGCAGCCTCGTCTTGCAGCATGTAGAAGAGAGTAGACTGAAGACCTCCAAGTAGCATCATATAGCATAATCCTAACCGATGATCCTCCCCTCGTCGCCCTGTGAGAGAGAGATCACCGGTTGTATCTGGCACTTGGAAGGGTGTGTTTTATTAAGTATCCGGTTCTAGTTGTCATAAGGTCAAGGTACAACTCCAAGTCGTCCTGTTACCGAAGATCACAGCTATTCGAATAGATTAACTTCCCTGCAGGGGTGCACCACATATCCCAACACGCTCGATCCCATTTGGCCGGACACACTTTCCTGGGTCATGCCCGGCCTCAGAAGATCAACACGTTGCAGCCCTACCTAGGCACAACAGAGAGGTCAGCACGCCGGTCTAAATCCTATGGCGCAGGGGTCTGGGCCCATCGCCCATTGCACACCTGCACGTTGCGTACGCGGCCGGAAGCAGAACTAGCCCCCTTAATACAAGAGCAGGCTTACGGTCCAATCCGGCGCGCGCCACTCAGTCGCTGACGTCACGAAGGCTTCGGCTGATACCACGATGTCGAGTGCCCATAACTGTCCCCGTGTAGATGGTTAGTGCATATAGGCCAGTAGCCAGACTCAGATCAAATACCAAGATCTCGTTAAGCGTGTTATTTTGAAATAACCGCGAACGCCGACCAGGGCCAGGCCCACCTCTCTCCTAGGTGGTCTCAACCTGCCCTATCGCTTCGCCACAAAGATCCACACAGAGGGTCGTTGGGACAAAGGTCCTTTCAGCCCCCAATCCGTGAATCACTCGCGGGTGCTCCACAAGCCGACCCGTCTTTAGTCACCACATGTATCCTGTATAAAGTATATAGTATATACCCGTGATCACCTCCCGAGTGATCACAGCCCGATAATATAGCATGGCAGATGGACAAGAATGTATGGCCACTGATGATAAACTAGCATCCTATACTAAGCATTAGGATTGCAGGTAAAGGTATCAACAGTAGTGGCAAGGACAGGCTATGCATCAGGATAGGATTAACGGAAAGCAGTAACATGTTACACTACTCTAATGCAAGCAGTAGGGAGAAGAGTAGGCGATATCTAGTGATCAAAGGGGGGGCTTGCCTGGTTGCTCTGGCAAGAGAGAAGGGTCGTCAACTCCGTAGTCGTACTGGGTAGCAGCGGCGTCGGTCTCGGTGTCTAGCGGAAGAAGAGAGGGGAAGAAACAATCAATACAATGCAAACAGATGCATAACGATGCATGACAAGACAAGTAACGGTGCTAGGGGTGCCCTAACGCGGTATGAGGTGATACCGGTGAAGGGGGGAAACATCCGGGAAGGTATCCCCGGTGTTTTGCGTTTTCGGGCAGAGGAGCCGGAGGGGGAAAGTTACGAGTTCGATAGGTTAGGGAGGTGTGGCGGACGAACGGGTTGCGTATCCGGAATCGTCTCGTTGTTCTGAGCAACTTTCATGTACAAAGTATTTTCATCCGAGTTATGGATTAAAAGATATGATTTTCTAAAGATTTTATTAATTTCTGATTTTAATTAATTATTTAAATCCAACATTATCCAAGACAGTGAATGATGACGCGGGCATGACATCATAGTGATGTCAGCAGGTCAACTGGTCGGTTGACCAGTCAAACCAGACAGGTGGGTCCAGTGGGACCCACATGTCATTGACAGGGTACTAACAGAGTTTTAAAACTAACTAAATAGGCTAATTAGTGGGTGGGGCCCGGTAGTCAGTGAGAGATTAGTGTTTAATTAACTAATTTAATTAATTAACAAATTATCTATTTAATTTTATTCATTTTTGACATGGGGCCCGCATGTCAGTGGCAGTAGCTGCCACGTCAGCAGTTGACTGGGTCAACCCAGTCAACTAGGACCCGCAGGGCCCGCTGGCAGTGGCCTTGGGGTGGCCCCAGGCCAACCACGTAGGCGGCGGCCAGCGTTTGGCCGCCGGCAACGTCAGAACCCGGCGGGGGCTCCCGGGCCTCGTCGGGATTTCGCTACACGGCGCCGTTCGGCGCGCAGCTTGGTCCAGCCGAACGGCCACTCGATGCCGTGTCGAGTGGGGGTGGTGGTATGGCCGCACTTGGCCGGAATCGGCACCGGCGACGAGCAGAGGCGGCGGCGCGTACGGGTGCTCGACGGAAACGACGCTACGGAGCAAGGTAGGCTGCGTGGGAGGGGGCCTCCGGTCGAGAGCGAGGAGCTGCATCGAACCGTGGCGGTGGCGTGGCCGGAGGAGGGCCGCAGCGTCACCGGCGACGAGCGGGGCGGACGCTGGCGTTCGGCCGCAGTGGGGAACGCCTATGCTGGCCACGGTAGGACCAACGGGTGGTTGCTCCGGGTTCCTACAGCGATGCTAAGCACGATAGGCATGAGCCCGGGACCAAATGGTCACCGGACGGCTGCCGGCGATGAGCGCGTGTGGCGATGTGCTCGGGCAAGTTGGGGGGGGGGGCGTCCAACTAGCGAACGGCGTCGAGAGAGAGAGGGCAGGGAGCGGGGGCTCACCGAGCGGCACACACGGTGGCCCTTGGCGGCTTAGTAGCTGCAGAGGACGTCGCCGGAGTTGGGGATGAGCGGCGGCGAGGCGGAGGAAGAAGGCGACCTCGCCCACGACGCTGCGACGTTGCGGAGCTCGAACCAACGGTCGAGGACGACGAGGAGGGCGACGAGGGAGACCGGCGACACGTTGGCGCAGTGCGGGGAGGACGGTGGCCACGGCTACGTGACGGCCACGGCCATGGAAGCGCTCGGACGGGGGCGGATCTGAGGAGCGAGACGGAGGCGGAGATCGAGGAGGAGAGCAGGGGGGCAAGTGGGGGAGGGGAGCCCGAGGGGGCGCGGCGTCAGCGCCCTTATCCTCTCCAGGGGCCTGTAGCGGCGCGGGGCAGCGAGCTGGTCCGTCAGCGACGCGGGCGCGGTCGGACGAACAGTGGGGGCGTGGGGAGGAGGTGCCAGAGGTGGGGAGGTGGCAGCTAGGCCACCTGGGCCGGCCGGGTGCGAGGGAATGGGCTGAAGCCCAGGGGGGAGCTAGTGGGGTCTTTCTCCTTTCCTTTGGTTCCTTTTCTTTTTTTTTTGTTTCTGTTTTATATTTTCTTATATTTATTTCTTTTTCCTTTTCTGTTTTATTTAATTTAGGGCATTAGGTATTTTATAAAAATGTGTTTGTTGCACCATAATTACCTTTGTAATATTCGGCAACCACCGAACAATTTTGTTTTAATTTTTGAAAACTTTTATTGTTATCATTAATTTGAATTTGAATTTCGAACGGGTTTGAATTATTGCGAGGATAGCAATAGTAACCGAGGTGTCATGGCACGATTAGTGTTGGATTACTGTAGCATGATTATCCGGGCGTTACAATGACGCCGTGGTGGGCTCGGTGATGACCTCCGTCCTGCTGTCCTGGTAGTCTTGGACTTGTTGCACCAGAATGGAAACCTTTGGCTGATTCCTCGGGGCTCCGCAGCTGCGCTTTCCTCCTTAGTACCAAAGAGGAAACGAATACACTGCACCCGCTAGTGCCCGCCTGGCCCTGGTCATCACGGCTCACGTCATCTGAACCTCGCGAGGTGAGCCTTTCATAGAAATCTCCGCTCCTCGGGAGCGAGCCTAGAGAGACTACTCCCCGTGGAGGTCTTGACGTCATCCGCCTCGCGAGGGTCTTGAGTTGTTGATGCTGAAGCTGGGCCGTATCGGGCCGTCGATGGAGCCATGCCGTGTGCCACAGGCGAGCAAGTCTGGGTAACCCCGTTCTCAGAACGCCGACAGTAGCCCCCGGGCCCAAGGCGCGCTCGAACTTGGCATCGAGGCGAAGCCAAAGGGCAAGTGCGGAGCGCCGCAGGCCCTAACCACCCATGGCCTTGGTCGACGTGTGGCGGTTGATGGGACGTGGGCGTCTCCACTTCCCCATGCTGGCTCGGCAACCGTTTGACTTGACGAGACTCTGTTGCATGCAAAGAGAAAACCATCATTGCGTGTGATCGTGGACGCCGACAGTTGGCCTCCCTCCGGCTATAAATGAGGGGAGAGGCGGAGCCCCCTTTGCTCATCTCCATCTTCTTGCCACCTGCTTCTTCTTCTTTCTTGTCCCATCATCTTGCTGCAATTCTCATGGCACCGACAAGGAAGTTTTCCGCCCCCGAGAAGGGGAAAGAACCCAAGGAGGGGCCAGACTCGCTACCGCCCAAGAGGGGGCGAGGCCGCCCTCACAATCATGCTACAACCCCGATGGTAGCTCCTCAAGGGCACGGGCGCACTTCTTTGGAGGCCGGTGTCACTTTGGGTGGCCGCAACGCGGCTTCTTCTCAAGGTGGGGGCCGCCAAGGGTGAGGCAGACCCTGCGATGAGGGGAGGCGCGCCCTGGTCGCCCGGCCTCCTCGGCCGTGCTTCCATTCGGTGGATCTACTCCCTGACTTCGTCGTGTAGTCGGAGAGGCCCGCCGGCACCTGGCTTCAGCTTCCGCGCTCCTTTGCCGGCGAGTTGCCGGCCATGGGGCTTGACGACCTCCGGCTGCAGGCTGACGGCTGCTGCAGCAGTGCCTTGTGGGTCGGGGTCGAGGTCACCGCCACAGGCAACGTGGCCCTGACCTGCAGTTGGCATGCGTTCGCCCGCACACGAGGCCTGAGCGGGAGGTGCACACTCCACTTCAAGTATGATGGCCTCGCGACCCTCTATGTCAGGGTGTTTGGGGGAGACGACCGTTGCACGGGGTGTTGCCCCGAAGACGGCAGCGACGACGATGAGCTTGGCCTTGACGGCAGCCGCGACGACGCTGAGGGTGAGCTTTCCCTTGGCGACGGCAGCCGCGACGTCGCCGAGGGTGAGCTTTCCCTTGGCGACGGCCGCGCTTCCTTCAGCAGCAACAGCTCCTCTTCCGGCGAGAGCACGAGCAGCGGCGGCTATGACCAGCCACCATGTCGTCGGGCTCGCATCGGGGAAGGTGGCGGGCCGTCTCCTCGCCGTGCTCCGGTGAAGCGGGAGGAGGACTCGGGCTGAGTCCGGGGCTGCCAGAGCCTGGCGTCAGGAGCTGTTGCGGCCGTGCGGGCCACTTTTGTTTAACCTTTCCTTCTTCCTGCATTTTGAAAAAAGTAGAGGGCCCCGCTGGGGTGTGTAATGAACTATGGCACTTACGCCACTATGCTATGCTTATTATTCTGATGTTATGCCGTGATATATGTGCTCCGAGTAGGTGTGGTTTGGGTACTTAGCTTGATATGCTTGCGGCAGTTTCCTGCCTCGCAAGGGAGAGCTTCCTGCCTCGCTAGGGTGCACCTCTCCAGCAGCGTCCGGCGGACCTCCCTTCCTGACACCTCAGAAGCCGTCGGGGCTCAGGAGGCGTTATAAAGTTGCAGAGTTATTAGAAAGCTTGGCGGGGCGTCGCATTCTTCCTCGTGTGAGCCCCCAAGCATGGGTTGGCTGGGGCTGGTACACCGCGTCTCACTGCCCGGAGGCATGGACTTAAGAGGGTGCGCATGCCCACTAGCTCATTCGAGAGCGTCTCGCAAGGATTAAAGAAGCCGAGGCTTCGACAGGTGTGTTCGCGGTACGGGTGAACCCAAACGCACACACCTGCCTAGCCCTCATGCGCGTGACGCGTGAGGAGGAGCGATGGGCAACTGCCGCTCTTCCTGGGCCAAGATCGAGAGGCAAGTGAAGCAAGAGGAGACAAATAAAATTCAACTAGGCGAACGAGAAAGAACGCGAAAACTCCAAATTCCATTAAAAAGTTGCAAACCAACTACAAAAAGCAAGCAAAAGAACAGCCGCGTCTGGCACCTAGTCTAGTCTTCTCACCAGCGTGGAGTCAAGTGCTGCCACTAGGACGTGGGAGGGAGCCCCCGTGAGGCCCGCGGGCGACACTTAAGAGACTCCAGGGTGTGTACAGCCCCACTCATTATTACGTGAGAGTGTGACGAGCGGAGACCTTCATAGCCACGGGGCCTTGCTTCATGGGTAGAACTTCCGGAGGTGTTGGATGTTCCAGGCGTTCTGGATGGGGATTCTGTCCTGCGCCTCCAGGCGTGCGACACCGGGCCTGGAGACACAGGCGATCCTGAACGGACCCTCCCACATGGGTGAGAGCTTATGCAGTCCCTCACTAAAGAGCACCCGCCTCGGGACGAGATCACCCACCTCGAGCGCCCTGGAGCGGACGTTGCATCAGTGGTACCACCACAACGCCTGCTGGTACCTTGCTGCTTGGAGCGCGGCGTTCCTCCCCCAGCACGAGGTCCATCCCCCGCGAGGCGTCCTGGCGTGCCTCGTCAAACTCCAAGACCCGTGTGGAGCGATGCCTGACCTCGTGTGGGAGAACCGCTTTAGCTCTATAGACGAGGAAGAATGGAGTCGCCCGTTGGCTTGGTCCGGTGGTACGGATGGG
Organism: Triticum aestivum; assembly: GCF_018294505.1. Classification (NCBI taxonomy): domain Eukaryota; kingdom Viridiplantae; phylum Streptophyta; class Magnoliopsida; order Poales; family Poaceae; genus Triticum; species Triticum aestivum. Next base: position 280,758,420 of record NC_057794.1, on the reverse strand, counting down.
CCACAACACGGACTGGAGCTCGTCAAGCCAGCCCCTGCCGCAGGCCTCGAGCTTCTTCTTGAAGGTTCTTGCCTTGAGGCCTCTCAGGACCTCCGTGTTGGCGCGCTCGGCCTGGCTATTGCTCCTAGGGTGTGCCACTGAGGCATAGTATATCTGCGTTCCAAGGTTAGCACAATATGTTTTGAAAAGGTTGCTAGTGAACTGCGAGCCGTTGTCGGTGATAATACGGTTAGGAACCCCGAACCGGCTCACGAGGCCCTTGATGAACTTGACCGCCGAACCAGCTGGGATGGTGCGGACGGCCTCCACCTCCGCCCACTTGGTAAACTTGTCGATGGCGACGTATAGGTAGAGGTAACCCCCAGGCGCTCGAGGGAACGTGCCCAGGATGTCCAGCCCCAAGACCGCGAATGGCCATGAGAGCGGGATGGTATGGAGACCCTGAGCAGGCTGGTTGATTTGCTTGGCATGGAACTTGCAGGCTTCACAAGATCTCACCAGTTCAGTGGCATCTTTGAGCGTCGTGGGCCAATAGAACCCGCTACGGAACGTCTTGCCCTCGAGGTGCGCAATGACGAGTGATCCCACAGTCCCCGCCATGTATGTCAGCCAACAGGTCACACCCATGCTCCCTAGAGATGCATCATAGAGAAACATCGTTTGGCCGTTTCCGATAGAGCTCACCGTGCCGAATGCAGTTGGCAATGGCCTGTCGAGCCAGGCGCTCTACATCTTCCTCCTTCTCCGATAGGGTCCCCTGAAGCAGGTACGCCTTGAACTCTTTGGTCCAGCATCTCTCCTGAGGCTCAAGCGCGAGGAGTAGACGCGCTCCCGAGGTTGGCCCGCAAGCAGGGGCTCCCGAGAGGGGTGCTGGGGGGGGGGGAGCTCCTCTTGAGGTGATGTTGGTTCTGCGGCAGGAGGGGCTGCTGAAGGCTTGAAGAGACACTCCTCGAAGACGCCAGGCTCCTGGGGCAGGCGCCGGGACGCCCTCTTGGCGATGTCGTCTGCTTCCTTGTTCGTGCCGCACGACACATGCTGCAGTTCCAAGCCCAAGAATTGTTTCTCAATTTTGCGTACCTCCGCAAGGTATGCCTTCATGTGCTCGTCCTTCAGCTCGTATACTTTATTGGAGAAGTTGACGAGGAGCTAGGAGTCTCCCTTGATGGTGAGGTGCTTCACTCCCAAGGCTGCAGCAGCCTTGAGACCGGCGATCAAGCCCTCGTACTCTGCGATGTTGTTGGAGACCTCCTCGCCCTGCTACAAGCAGAGCTGCATGGCGTAGTAGAGCTTGTCCTGGGTGAGCGAGATGAGCACGGCTCCAGCCCCCATGCCCTGACGCGCGAAGGCGCCGTCGAAGTACATGACCCAGCCATCTGGTGCCTCGCTTCTTGGTGAGAGGGGTTGGTCCTCGCCTACTTCGGGGCTGGGAGCGTCAGTCCATTCCGCCACGAAGTCGGCGAGTGCAGCGCCCTTGATGACCCTAGTGGTGATGAACTCCAACTGGAATGCATGCAATTCGATGTTCCATTCGACGACTCTCCCCGCAGCATTGGGGCTCCGGAGCACTCTTTCCAGTGGGTAAGTCGAGACCACTTTGATGGGGTGGCCTTGGAAGTAGTGGCGCAGCTTGCGGGAGGCGACAAGGAGTGTGAGCAAGAGCTTTTATGGCATGGGGTAGCACGCCCGCGCGTCACGTAGTACCGTGCTGACAAAGTACACCGGATGCTCAACGAGGGCAGAAGTGTCGGTGGGGTCTTGTACCTCCTGAGGCTGGAGAGCCTCAGGAGTTTGGTCGGTTGTTGGGGCAGCCAAGGTCTCAGGAGCACCGTCCTGAGGAGCTTGGTCATCCGTTGGTGCTGCCGACGCCTCTAGAGCGCCGTCCTGAAGCTGCGTCGTCTTGACCGGGTGTGTGGCATCGCTGGGCAGGCCCTTGGCCTGGCACTCCTCCCGAACCGCCATCAGCGTTGCGCTGGCTAAGTGAGTTGTGACGGCCAGGTAAAGCACCAGGGGCTCAAGAGGATGCGCCACTACCATCACCGGTGGGCTGGTGAGGTATCTCTTGAGGTCTTGGAATGCCGTCTCAACCTCCAGGTCCACTTGAATGACCCCTTCTTCTTCATCATCTTGAAGAACGAGAGAGCGCGTTCCCCCCAGCTTGGAGATGAAGCGCCCAAGCGAGGTCACACAGCCCGCCAACTTTTGCATTTCCTTGAGAATTTGTGGCGGGCTCATCCTTTCTTTTTCCTTGACCTTCTTTGGGTCTGCCTCGATTCCCCTGTGCAACACTACAAAGCCGAGCAGCTTGCCAGAGGGGATGCCAAACAAACATTTCTCCGGGTGGAGCCGCGGATCCACCTTGCGCGGACTAGTAAATGTTTCTTCCAGGTCCTCGATAAGGGTCCTTGTTTCCCGAGACTTCACCACTATGGCGTCGACGTAGGCCTCAGCGTTCCTCCCGAGCCGCTGGCCCAGAGTGATGTGCATCAGCCACTGGAAGGTTCCTCTGGCATTGTGCAGCCCAAACTGCATGTAGGTGTAGCAATACACCCCGCATCGGGATAGGAAAGCAGTCTTCTCAACATCTTGCACCGCCATCTTGATTTGGTGATAGCCTGAGAAGGCATCCAGGAAACACAACAGGTCGCACTCGGCGGTGGAGTCGACGATCTAATTGATACATGGAAGTGGAAAGGGTCTTGAGGTCAAGCCTTGTTGAGGTTGGTGAAGTCAACGCACATGCGCTCCTTTCCACCCTTCTTGGGGACGATAACCGGGTTCACCAACCATTTTGGGTACCGCACCTCCCGAATGACACCAGCATCTTGCAGCTTGCGGGTCTCTTGGACGATGAACGACCGATTCTCTGTGGACTACCGCCGCGCCTTCTGCTTCACTGGTCGTGCATTAGGGCACACCCTTAAGTGATGCTCAATTATTCCCCTCGGGATCCCAACCAGGTCCTTGGGCTCCCATGCGAACACTTCCTTGTTCGTGCGTAAGAAGTCGACCAACACCTTTTCTTGATCTAGGGAGAGGTTGGCACCTATGATAAAGGTGGCACCCGATGCCCCATCTTCATCGACCGGCACCTACTTCGTCTCAGCCCGATCTTGAGAGAACATCTGCTTCTTCTCTGCTGGCGCAGCCCCCGGGACCTCTGGAGCCCCTCCCTCGGCCGGGTGCACTACTGCTGTGGCCCAGAAGGTGAGCTTGAGGGCCATAAGTGCTACCTTGGTGTCTCCTGCCACGGTGAGGATGCTGCTGCTTCCTGGCATCTTCATGAGGTTGTAGGCTGGGTGACTCACTGCCATGAACTTGGCCAGGGCCCGACACCTGAGGATGGCATTGTACGGGAGGCTGATGCGGGCGATGTCGAAGTCGATAATCTCGGTGCGGTAGTTCTCGCGAGTGCCGAAGGTGACGGGGAGGCGGATCTGCCCGAGGGGGCTAGCGGAGCTATCGACAACTCCAGAGAAGGGCTTTGTAGGGCGGAGCCGGCCATGGGCAACATGAAGCGGGCCGAATGCTTCCACCGAGAGGATGTTGAGGCCAGCTCCACCGTCGATGAGGGTTTTGGTGACCGCCACGTTGTAGATGGTGGGGGTGGAGAGCATCGGGACCGCACAGGCACCGTCGGTGATCGCGGGGTGGTCCTCAGAGTCAAAGATAAGGTCGGCCTTTGGCGCTGCCCAAACTGGCGGTGCCACCTACTGCCCGTCGAGCGCGCCCGCCTGGCAAAAGAACTGCTTGATGTGGCGACCCAAGGGTGGTGCCTGCGAATCATCAAGGAGGTCCGCGATGGCGTGAGGTGCCGGTGCCGCGAAGCGCGTGACGAAGAGGCTGTGCAGCTCCTCCCAGGAAGCCACAAAAGATCCTGGCAGGCTGAGCAGCCAGGCGTGCGGCAGCCTGCGAGGGCCATGGGGAGCCAGTTGGCCATGACCTTGTCGTCACCGCCGGCTGCCCACACACCCTCCTCTTATGCATGGAGAAAACCTGCTGGGTCCGCCGCCTGTCGTATTGCGGCGGCAGCTCCGGCCTGAACTTGGGTGGCCACTACACTCACCACAGGGCGGGGGTGAAAGCCCGGAGGCCCTCGGCTCCTCCGAAGGCATGCGTCAATCTGGTCGATGGAGGAGCGTCCGCCATGAGAGCCGGCAGTGGAGCGCAGCGGACAGAGCAATGGATCTTCGATGCACCCCTACCTGGTGCGCCAAATGTCAGATTTTGGGTTCCGCAGACCCTTGAGAGGTTCAAACTCTAGGGTGCGTGCGAAGAAATCGTCCTCCCCAGTCTTCCTACTAGCTAATCTCATAGCCTAGCTCGACGAACTGAATGGAAAAGAGACACAGCAGTTTACCCAGGTTCGGGCCACCTTATGGTGTAAAACCCTACTCCTGCTTTGTGGTGGATTGGCCTCGAGGGGCTGAGGAGGAACTTGTACAGTGGGAGAACAACCTTAGGAGGAGGAGTGTTCTTGCGCTCGATGAGCTGGTGGGTGTGAGGATGATCTGAATGATCCATCCCCCTCTATGGTGTGGTCGTCTTCCCAAATGAAGGTGGGAAGGGATCCCACAACAGCCAAATTCGAAGGGAGACAACTAGTACATGCTATCCTGGCAAAAGTAGTCTTCGCCTGCAAAAGCCTCTAGTCGTGACGCCGTGGTGGGCTCGGTGATAACCTCCGTCCTGCTATCCTGGCAGTCTTGGACTTGTTGCACCAGAATGGAAACCTTTGGCTGATTCCTCGGGGCTCCGCGGCTGCGCTTTCCTCCTTAGTACCAAAGAGGAAACGGGTACACTGCACCCGCTGGTGCCCACCTGGCCTTGGTCGTCACGGCTCATGTCATCTGAACCTAGCGAGGTGAGCCTTGCATAGAAATCTCCGCTCCTCGGGAGCCAGCCTGGAGAGACTGCTCCCCGTGGAGGTCTTGACGTCGTCCGCCTTGCGAGGCTTGGCCCCTCGCGATGGTCTTGAGCTGTTGATGCTGAAGCTGGGCCGTACCAGGCCATCGATGGAGCCAGGCCGTGGGCCACAGGCAGGCAAGTCTGGGTACCCCCGTTCCCAGAATGCTGACAGTCATATTGCTTTGCATGATCACATAGCTAACATAGTATTTGTGGCACAACCACCATCCATCATTTTGTATACATGTTACGCTAGATCATTGCACATCCCGCTTGATGACCCACAAGTATAGGGGATCTATCGTAGCCCTTTCCATAAGTAAGAGTGTCGAACCCAACGAGGAGCAGAAGGAAATGACAAGTGGTTTTCAGCAAGGTATTCTCTGCAAGCACTGAAATTATCGGTAACAGATAGTTTTGTGATAAGATAAATCATAACGGGTAATAAATTAACTAAGGTGCAGCAAGGTGGACCAATCCTTTTTGTAGCAAAGGACAAGCCTGGACAAACTCTTATATGAAGCAAAGCGCTCCCGAGGACACATGCGAATTATTGTCAAGTTAGTTTTCATCATTCTCATATGATTCACGTTTATTACTTTGATAATTTGATATGTTGGTGGACCGGTGCTTGGGTGCTACCCTTCCTTGGATAAGCCTCCCACTTATGATTAACCCCTCTCGCAAGCATCCGCAACTATGAAAGAAGAATTAAGGTAAACCTAACCATAGCATGAAGCATATGGATCCAAATTAGCCCCTTACGAACCAACACATAAACTAGGGTTTAAGCTTCTGTCACTCTAGCAACCCATCATCTACTTATTACTTCCCAATGCCTTCCCCTAGGCCCAAATAATGGTGAAGTGTCATGTAGTCGACGTTCACATAACACCACGAGAGGAGAGACCACATACATCTCATCAAAATATCAAACGAATACCAAATTCACATGATTACTTATAACAAGACTTCTCCCATGTCCTTCATGTCTACTACGCAACTTGTTCTTGTAGACTTTTGTTGGGTCTCCAAGCGCAGAGTTTTGTAGGGCAGTAGCAATTTTCCCTCAAGTGGATGACCTAAGGTTTATCAATCCCTGGGAGGCATAGGATGAAGATGGTTTCTCTCAAACAACCCTGCAACCAAATAATAAAAAGTCTCTTGTGTCCCCAACACACCAAATACAATGGCAAAATCTATAGGTGCACTAGTTCGGCGAAGAGATGATGATACAAGTGTAGTAATGATAGTAGATATTGATTTTTGTAATAGTAACAATAAAAAACAGCAAGGTAACAATTGAGAAAATGGATCACAAACGGTATTGCAATGCTTGAAAATGAGGCCTTGGGTCCGTACTTTCGCTAGTACAATCTCTGAACAATGCTAATATAATTGGATCATATAACCACCCCTCAAAGTGCGATGAAGAATCACTCCAAAGTTGCTATCTAGCGGAGAACATAAGAATAAATTATTCATAGGGTACGAAACCACCTCGAAGCTATTCTTTCTGATCGATCTATCCAAGAGTTCGTACTAAAATAACACCAAATAATTTCAGATTCATAATACTCAATCCAACACAAAAGAACCTCAAAGAGTGCCCCAAGATTTCTACCGGAGAAACAAAGACAAAAACGTGCATCAACCCCTATGCATAGATTACCCCAATGTCACGCGGGAGTCCGCAAGTTGAGTGCCAAAACACATATCAAGTGAATCAATATGATACCCTATTGTCACCACGAGTATTCATATGCAAGACAGATATCAAGTGCTCTCAAATCCATAAAAGTATTCAATCTGATAACAACTAAATCTCAAAGGGAAAAATCAATTCATGACAACAAGATAGAGAGGGGAAAACACCATATGATCCGACTATATTAACAAAGTCCGAGATACATCAATATCGTGACATCTCAAGAACACGAGAGAGAGAGAGAGAGAGAGAGAGATTAAACACATAGCTACTGGTACAAACCCTCAATCCCGAGGGTGGACTACTCCCTCCTCATCGTGGTGGCCGCTGGGATGATGAAGATAGCCATGAGAGATGATTCCCCCCTCCAGCAGGGTGTTGGAATGGGGTATAGATTGGTTTTTGGTGGCTACAGAGGCCTGCGGTGGCGGAACTTATGATCTAGGTTAACCCGGAGGGTTTTTGAAATATTTGGGATTTTATAGGGCAAAGAGGGGGTGCGGGAGGCCACCAAGCTGGGCACAACCCACTTGGGCTCCCAGGCGCGCCCTGGTGGGTTGTGCCCCCCTCGTGGCACCCCTAGGTGCTGCTCTGGCCCATCGAGAGTCTTCTGGTCCATAAAAAATCCACAAAAAATTTCGCGGTGTTTGGACTCCGTTTGATATTGATTTTGTGTGATGTAAAAAACAAGCAAAAAAACAGCAATTGGCACTGGGCACTGGGTCAATAGGTTAGTCCCAAAAAATGATATAAGTTGCTATAAAATGATTGTAAAACATCCAAGAATGATAATAAAACAGCATGAATACTTCATAAATTATAGATACGTTGGAGACGTATCAGCATCCCGAAGCTTAATTCCTACTCGTCCTCGAGTAGGTAAATGATAAAAGAAATAATTTATGAAGTGTGAATGCTAGCAAGGTGCACAAGTTTGATCAATGATAGTTTCAATCACTTTTCCTAGCATCATAACAACAACTCTTTCTTATAAAACTTCTCATGTTATAGTAGCAACCAATTCACATGTTAAGGTTCAAACAATGAATTCTCTTGAAACTCAACAACCTATGTTCTCAGTCACCAAGCAATTGTAATTTAACTTATTCAGCGGAGTTTAAGTAAGAGCTCCACATACTCAACCATCATATAGTCTTCTATGATTACTAACACTCACCGCATACACATGAGCAAAACGTTTCAATCGGACACATAGAAAGATAGGGGCTTATAATTTTGCCTCCCAACGTATTCACCTCAAGGGTGATGTCAACAATAATAACTCATGCTATCCATATCCAACTGGATATATGTGCCTAGATCTTTCCTCACCACATGATGCTTGGCAAAAGAGAAAAATAAAAAGGAATAGAGAGAAAAACTTTGACTCTTGCATGAAAGTAAATACATAAAAGTAAAATACAGGCCCTTCGTAGAGGGAAGCAGAGGTTGCCATGCGTTGATTTGTTTGTATGATCAACCCCTTAGTGCAAAAGAATGTCACGTTATATTGCCCATTATGATAGCAACCTTTATTATACAGTCTGTCGTTTTTATTGTTTGCCATCACAAGTTCGTACAATGCTCAATTTTCTCTTACACTAAATGATCTAGAACTTTTAGAAGCAATTTTTATTGCCTTATTGCACCGATGACAACTTACTTGAAGGATATTATTCAATCCTTAGGTAGGTATGGTGGACTCTTGAAAATAAGATTTGGGTTTAAGTGTTTTTGGATGCTTAAGTAGTATCTCTACTTGGTGCAGAATTTTTGGCTAGCAAAGATGGGGGGGGCAAGCACTACATGTTGAAGGATCTATGACAATAGAACTTCTATGTGAATATGAACAAACATAAACCATTACGTTGTGTTCCTTGTCCAACTTCAACAATTTTAGCATATAATATTTTGATGGGGGCTCACAATCACAAAAGATTTCCAATATAGTGTATTTGTATGTGAAAGTTCTCTTCCTTATACTAATTATTCGTAAATTGCTTGTATGACCAATATTGTGATTGTCAAGCCTCAAATGATTCACGTTCTAAACCCAATGTGAAGCTACCATTAGGCATGATATAATTTCAACTTCATGATATTCAATTCATTCAACGATTTACTCATAGGATATAAGTGAAGCACAAGAGTAAATGACGAGCTACTCCAAAAAAGGTATAAGTGAAGTTCAAGCGAGTAGTTAAGTAAATAGGTAGCTATTTGAGGACTCTCTCTTATTTAAAAACTTTCAGATCTAAGAATTTTATTAAAACATCAAGTGAAACAAAATAAAATGACATTCCAAGAATAGCACATATCATGTGAAGAAGCAAAAACTTAGGCTCAACTGATACTAACTGATAATTGTTGAAGAAGACATGTGGGATGCCTATCGGGGCATTACCAAGCTTAGATGCTTGAGACATCTTGAAATATTATCTTCGGATGCCTTGGGCATCCCCAAGCTTTATCTTTTGTGTCTCCTTAATTCTTCTCATATCACAGTTTTCCTAAATCTCAAAAGTTTCATCCACATAAAACTCAACAAGGACTCGTGAGATAAGTTACTATAAACCAATGCAAAAACCTGATCATTCTCTATTGTAGCAAATCAAGAAAATTATTATTCAACATTGCACACTAAATGCCTATGAATATTTAATACTCCTATCGTCAAATAGAATCATTAAACAAGCAAACATATGCAAACAAGGCAAACATAACAGGAATCTGCCAAAACAGTACAGTCTGTAAAGAATGCAAGAGTACCAATACTTACCTAACTCCAAAAGTTATAAAAATTTGCCACACTATAGAAAATTTATCAGAGCTCATTTTGCAGAAAGTTTCAACATTTTATCACATTCTGACTTTTCTAGGGAAGTTTGGCAACAACGGTAAACTTTCTGTTTTCAAACAGCAACATGTATACTTGCAAAATAAGCATGGCAAAGGCTATCATTGCGACTTTTATTAAAATAAAAGATGCAAAACATTATTATAAATAACATAAATCAAATTCTAACAAAATAAAATGATGCTCCAAGTAAAACACATATCATGTGACGAATGAAAACATAGCTCCAAGTGAGGTTACCGATAATGTTGGAGACGAAAGAGGGGATGCCTTCCGGGGCATCCCCAAGCTTAGTTGCTTGGATCTTCCTTAGGTATTAACTTGGGGTGCCTTGTTCATCCACAATATTAGGGTCTTGTCGCTCCTTATTCTCCTCATATCCACATCTCACCTAAAACTTGAAAACTTCAATCACACAAAACTTAACGGAACTTTGTGAGATTGGTTAGTATGATATAGACCAAACCATTTCACTTTTGGTACTGTAAAAGAAAAGATTCATAATTTTTCTCACACAATGCCTACTGTAGCATATCATTTCCACAATTTATATTGAGAAATATAAGCCATGGAAACTAGAAAACAAACAAACTATGAATTGAAAACATAATCTGTCAAAAATAGAACAGTCTGTAGTAATATGTACTCTAGACATACTTCTGCTACTCCAAAAATTCTGAAACATTAGGAAAACCTGATAAATTTGTCTATTAATCTTCTGCAAAAACAATCAGGGTTTTATCGCGCTTCTGTTAAAAATAAGAATTGTTTTACTGAGCGCAAAAGTTGTTGGTTTTCAGCAAGATCAAATCAACTATCACCGTAAGCTACCCCAAAGGTCTTACTTGGCACTTTATTGAAACAAATGATATAAAACATGATTAATACAATATCTTAATCATGTGAACACACAAAACACAGTAGGTAAAAGTGTTGGGTTGTCTCCCAACAAGCGCTTTTTAATGCCTTTTAGCTAGGCATGATGATTTCAATGATGCTTGCATAAAATTAAAGAATTGAAACACAATGGGAGCATCATGAAACACATGGCAAGCACATTTAAGCCTAACACACTTCCTATGCATAGAGATTTTGTGATCAAACAATCTATGGGAGCAAGAATCAACTAGCATAGGAAGGCAAAACAAGCATAACTTCAATATTTTCAACACATAGAGAGGAAGCTCGATATTATTGCAATACCTACAAGCAAATGTTCCTCTCTCATAATAATTTTCAGTAGCATCATAAATGCATTCAACAATATAGCTATCACATAAATCATTCTTTTCATGATGCATAAGCATAGAAATTATGTTACTCTCCACATAAGAAAATTTATTCTCATCAATAGTAGTGGGAGCAAACTCAACAAAATAACTATCATGGGATTGAAAATTAAAATCATGATGACAAGTTCCATGATTATCATTATTATTTATAGCATACATGTCATCACCATAATCATCATAGATAGTAACTTTTTTATCATAGTCAATTGAAGCCTCATCCAAAATGGTGGATTCATCACTAAATAAAGTCATGACTTCTCCAAATCCACTTTCATCGTTATAATCATCATACATAGGAGGCATGCAATCATTATAACAAATTTGCACATCAAATCTTGGGGGAGATGTGTTGACAAATACGATTTTTGATTGAATAGACGCTCTGGAGAAGGATGACGACAATGGACTGCTCCCGCGACCCCGATGGCGACGCGCCGCCCGCAGCCATGGGCCGGCTGTCTACGCCTCTAGCCGGCTCCGCCCCTCCCGCCGGCATTGCGCCCTGTCCCCCGTCTCCCCTGAGCTTGTGGTCGGAGCCTCGCGCCCCCCGCCCCCCCCCCCCCGCCCGTCGCCGCCCCTGCTGCAGAGGTGTCGCCGTTGCGCTGGGCTGATGTGGTGGAGGAGGATGACGCCGCTGCTAGCCGCCCCATCGCCCGGCGAGACCCACCAGCTCGCAGAGCGGTGCCTCGGTCAGGGATGGTGGCCGTGCCTCGGCGCGGGTGTCCTTCCCCTCCATTGGCTCGTCGGTGCCCCGCGCTCCTCTTCCTTTCGTCGCCGCAAAAAAGGGACGCCCTTGGGTCCAGGACCGCTCGCCGCCGCCGTGCTCCGGCCTGGGGTGTTGCGGGGCGGTTCGACTTGGGCCGGGCCCGGTGCTCATGGCGCCCCGCCGCGGCCGCCGTCCTGCCCGCCGCTCCCTCGATGCCGGCTGCCTCTCCGGTGATCACCCGTAAATCCCCACTCCGCCCCTTCATTGGTGCGTTCGGCTCCTCTTCAGTTCGGGTCTCTCCCAGCCGTACCCTACGCCGCCCTTGGCTCGTAGTTGCTTCTACACCGACGCCGGCGCTAGTCGCGGCGGCGGTTGCAGCTTCGGGGGAAACCCTAGATGCTGCTGCTCCGCATCGCAGGCTGGGTCGCGTGGCTGTGGGCCTCAAGGCCTCTGGGCCAGGCGCTGGGCCGTCTGCTAGGGGGCTGCCGCCTACGGGCCGGCTCACTTTGGCGCGGTCCGTGAACGGGCCGGCCTGCGTGGCGGTCCGGCCTATTAGGCCACCGGTTGGTTTCCCTCGACCTCGACCTCCCAGTTCGCCCCCTCCCCTCCCGTCCCAACCCTAACCCTAACCCTCGCCCGATCCCTTCCCGCCGCCAGCGGCGCTCGCTTCCTCCTCCCGTCGCCGCCCCCAGCCGGCATGCCTCGGGACTGGAATGACGCGGTGCCTCACCCCAAGCGACGCGCTGACGAGCGCCGGCCCGACGTCTCCCGCGTGGAGGACTGTCGTGACTCCTCCCGCCTCTCCCCCGACGCACTCCGGCACGAGGCCGACCTCCGCCGCCATCTCTCCGGCCGCGGAGCTCGCCGGTCTCCCCCGCCCGATGCTCACCGATCCCCTTCTGGCCGCTCTCCTGGTCGGGCTGACCACCGTGGTCCGTCCCGCTCGCCCCCTCCGCCCAATGCTTGGCGCGGCCAGCACCGTCGGTCTCCCTCCCTGGTGCGCAGAAGGGATGCCATCCGTTCCCCGGCTCACAGTGGCCGCCCCCGATCCCCCGAACGCCTCCAGTCCGCTGCCACGCATGCCTCCCCTGCCCGCCGCTGGCCAGACACGCCGATATCAGCCACCTCGGGGGGAACCGAGTTCCCCCCGGCTGGCAATGGTGCTGGCCGGGGCCGGCCGAGCGGCAAGCGCAAGAAGAAGCGTGGCTTGGGGCATGCCAATGGCGCGCCCCCGGCCATTGGATCCTCTCGTGACCCGGCGACATCTAACACGACCGCGCTACTCCCCGATGACCGCAGCTCCGACCATGTCAAGTGCTTCAACTACGACCTCTCCGGTCACTCCCGGGTGGCATGCACGCGCCCCTAGTGTTGCTACCTCTGCTCGGATGCGGATCACCCGGTGATCCTTTGCCCCGACCGTCCAGTGATGGAGGAGTTGATGATGTACGGGCATGGGATTGAGGGCCTTGGCTTCTTCCACATCGAGGTGCCTGACATCCCCTCTCCCTCACCATCGCTCCTGGTGATTGTCACCGTGAAGGACGGGGTCGCCTCGCCTGAGATGATAGAGGCCGAGCTCAACCACCTCTACCACTGCTCCTTGGATTGGCAGGTCACCATGCTTTCTGGAGGTTAGTTCTCGGTCGTGTTACCCGACGCTGTCAGCCACGGCTACGGCACCCGCAGGAGCGACATCACCCTAGCCCTCTACAAGCTAGTGGTGGACATCTCCGTGGTGGTGCGGGACCCCCTGCTGGTGGCTGTCTTGGACACGGCCTAGATCCTCATCGGTGGCCTCCCCAACAATGCCCGCTTGGAGTAGGTTATTCGGAACATGTCCCGCATCCTCGGGAAGGTGGTGGTGGTGGACGAGCTGTCTCTCCGCAAGGAGGAGGATGTCCGGGTTAAGGTGAAATCCCTTGACTCATCCAAGCTTTGCGCCACGATCCATGTGTTCTTCAACGACCAGGGTTTTGATCTTCGCATCTCCCCCGAGCCTCGCAACCACATTGGCCGCCCTCTTCTACCCGACGACGGCTTCTTGAGGGGTGGTCCGAATGGGGATGGCACGGGGGAACGCCGCAGCGACCGAGACCCCCGCCACGGACGCCGCTCCGGCTCGGAGGAGCACGACGATGCTCCAAGGACAGTCCTCCTCACGACCAGCCTCCTGCCCCGGCTGCTAGGGGCGGCGCTGGGACCAGCTGCACCCACTCCTCGGCCGCTCCCCCGACACCCGACGACGACCTCGACGCTTTGGACGCTAGCCTTCAGGTCTTCCCTGCTTCATCGCATCGCTCCCCCGATGGTCCGCTCCTCGACGTCTTCGTCCCCCTCTCTGTCGGGACCGCTCCAGACCCGATCGTGTCGGCCACGCCCTCGCCTGCCGCCCCGTTGGTGGAGCTTGTGGGGCGGTCAAGGCGGGTCTGGACTCGCTCTGCCCTAGGCATCCTGCAGGACCCGGCGCTGGAGTCGCTCTCCCCCATGCTGCCTGCTGCGACCTCCAGCCCGGCCTTGGGGGTCGTTGACCTGCCTCCCGTGCCTGGTCTGATTCTGACTCCCTGGGCCCCCACTAGGTCTACCTGCCTGGCTCCTCCTACTCCCTCTGGCACCTCCGCACTCCGCCGGCGTGGGGCTGCAGGTGGTGGTGACCACCCTGGTGGCCGCTCCCCCTCCACCCCCCGGACCGCGGCCTACTCCAGGCGTGGCAGGTCGACCTCGTCTCCGGTGACTTCCTCCCGTTGCAGTGCGTGGATCGAGGTGGCCAGACCGGTGGGTAGCCTGGCTCTGCCTATCCCCGAGCGGGCAGAGCTCCGGGCCGCTGCCCGGAACCTCGAGCCAGGTACACCGATCATCCCTGCCTCTTCCGCTACATGCTCCTTTTCTTCCTTGGAGTCGGATCCGCTAGGAAACTTCGCGAAGGTGGCGGCGGATTCGGCAATAGTGTTTCGGGGAGAGTTTGCCCCCCCCGCTAGTTCAGATTGAGGCTACCCGTGCACGGGAAATCCTAGATGGATGCCTCACCGAGGCCCGTGCACGCTTACCCTCCTCCTCGGGCCCCCCTTCGGGGACTGCCCCAAGCATTCTGCCTTGCACGGCGACCGACCCGGTTGAGATCCGCGGCCGCACAAGCTCTTGCACCGCTGCCCTCCGCGCCCAGAGCGCCTCACGTGTCTTGGGGTCAAGCAGCCCCCCGATGGATGCATGATGCGGATCCTCTTCTGGAACATCCGCGGTTTCAGCCAAGATGGCTGACACCACCAACTAATAGAGTATATGCGATCCAAACGAATCGACATTGTGGCCATCCAAGAAACCATGCATACGAAATTCTCCCTGTCGGAGCTCGAGCACCTGAGCTCCGACCTATTTGCTTGGCACTGGCTCCCTTCTAGTGGGAGTACGGGCCACTCGGGTGGCATCCTGCTAGGGGTGAAGGATGCCACCTTTGAGATACGTAGCATGGATAGGGGCGAGTTCTTCGTGAGCATGGAGATTTTCGAGCGGGCCCTGAACTTCAAATGGGAAATCATTGCGGTTTATGGCCCGGCCGACCACCGCCGTTCGGAGGCCTTCCTCAGTGAGCTCCGTAGGAAGGTGGCGTTCGCCCAACTACCGGTTGTGGTGGGAGGTGATTTCAACCTCATCCGATCGAAAGCCGACAAGAGCAATAATCTGGTGAACTTCCCTCGAATGCAGATGTTCAACGACTGCATTGCTGACATGGGGCTTCGCGAGCTCGATCGAGTCGGGGCCAGGTTCACTTGGACAAACCGTCAAGTGGAGCCGACCTACTCCGTTCTCAATAGGGTCTTCGCCTCCCCTGAGTGGGACATCCACTGCCCCTAGCTTCACTCCGAGCAATTACACGGATTGGCTCAGATCACGTCCCCCTGCTCCTCTCTTCGGAGAATGAGCGCCCTCCCCTTCCACCCCGATTCTGCTTCGAAACCTTTTGGTTGTGCCATCCTGGGTTCTCCGTCGGGGTGGGCACACGGTGGCACGAGGCGCGTGAGGCCCCCCATCGTTCCCTTTCGGCTGTTGACAACTGGCACTTGTGCGCCAAGCGGTCAGGACAATTCATGAAGGGTTGGGGTGCCAACGTCGGCCGTGACATCTAGGAGCGGAAAAAAGCTCTCCTTGAAGACATCCAAGCTCTCGACCTGCGAGCCAATGCCGCTGGCCTCTCTGCCGACAAGTGGATGCTTAGATACGACTTGGAAGACCAGCTCACGGTCATATACACAGACGAGGAGGCATACTGGCCTTTGCGGGGTACTCAGAATTGGGTCCTCAAAGGGGATGCCAATACCGCCTACTTCCAGGCCTTAGCTAATGGCCACCGACGCCGGAACGCCATCCCCCTCCTCTGGGACAGAGCGGCCCTCCTGGAGCGGCCCGAGGACATCCGGGCACATGTTGACGACTTCTACAGAGACCTATTCTCTGCCTCCCCTCGGGGAGGTCTTGCCGTTGCGCAAGATATTTGGTCTGCACACAGGTGCGTCTTGCCTGCGGACAACGCGACCCTCATGGCCCCGTTGTCTGAGGCTGAAGTCTAGGCAGCGATTAAGGTCATGAATCCATCCTCGGCTCCCAGCCCGGATGGGCTCCCAATGAAGTTCTTCCAGACCTTCTGGGAGGTGATCAAACCTGAGGTGATGGCCCTTTTTGACGAGTTCTTGGTCAGGTCCATCGTCCTGGCCCGGCTCAATTTTCGCGTAATCACCCTCATCCCCAAAGTGACTAGGGCCTCGGATATCCGCCAATTCCGTCCGATTATGGTGATTAATGTCATCTTCCGCATCCTCGCTAAGGGGTATGCCATTAGGGTGGCCCCTATTGCCGACCGGATCACCCAGCCTGATCAGTCGGCCTTCATCCAAGGCCGCTATATCCTTGACGGAGTCCTGGTGTTTCACGAAGCACTCCATGAGGTTCACTCCAAACACCTCAAGGCAGTCTTCATGAAACTAAACTTCCACAAGGCCTATGACATGGTTAGCTGGTCTTTCCTTCGGGAATGCCATCTCCGTACGGGCTTCGACGATCGTTGGGTGACTAGGGTGATGCAGATGGTTCCTCGGGTCGGACCGCGATGAACATTAATGGGGAGATCGGCCCATTCTTCCCCACCTTCTGTGGGGTGCGCCAGGGCGACCCCTTCTCATTGTTCCTATTTAACATGGTGGTCGATGCCCTGGCTGCCATCCTTGATAAAGCCGAGGCTGCGGGCCACATTAATGGTATAGTCCCGCATCTTGTTGGGGGGAATGGGATCTCCCTTCTGCAATATGCAGATGACACCATTATAATAGTGGAAGGCTCGGAGAGAGATATTTCGAACCTCAAGTTCCTTCTGCCGTGCTTCCAGTAGATGTCGGGCCTCAGGATCAACTTCGACAAGAGCGAGGTGATGGTCTTGGGCTACTCCCAGGACGAGCGTCAGAGTATTGCAGATCGGCTTAACTGCTAGCTTGGGAGCTTCCCCACGACATATCTGGGGATACCCATTAGTGACACTAGGCTCACGGTGGCCGACTTGTGCCCTACGATGGGGAAGCTTCAGCACCGTATCGAGCCCTGGTAGGGTCGTTGGCTCTCGAAAGCGGTCCGTATGGTGCTCATTAACTCGTCCCTCTCTAGCCTGCTCCTGTTCATCATGAGCTTCTACAGCCTTTCGGTACCCTTCATCACGAGATTGCCACTGTTCAGGGGCATTTCTTCTGGGCCGGTGAGGGCGATAAGCAGAAGTACCACATGATTAGGTGGTCAGAAATCTGCAAGCCCCGCGACCAGGGCGGACTCGGGATTATGTCTTCCAAACGCATGAACATTGCCCCCTGACTCGGTGGCTTTGGAGGATTGCCAACGGTGATGGTGGCTCGTGGCTTCGCATCATTCAGCAGAAATACCTCTGTGGCCAACCTCTTGCTTTCTGCCAGCGGTCTGGGGGCTCCCAGTTCTGGCAATCCATCATCTAGCTGCTCCCTGTCCTCCGGATCAGGACCTCAATCGTAGGTGGATCTGGCACTGCCACTCTGTTCTGGTTTGATAGATGGGCTGGCGACATGCCCCTCGCGGCCCGCTGTCCCGACCCATTCTCCATAGCGGTCTCCCCTCAGATCTCGGTAGCAACAACCCTTATTGACTTGGGGCAACTCGCGTTCCAGCGACCTTTTGGCCCGGCTGAGACCACTGACTGGCAGGAGCTGCTCGACTGCATTGCCTTGCACGAGCCTGACCTTACGACCAACGATGACCGCTCCAGTTGGCGACTAGAGCCTTTTGGACAATTCTCCATAAAATCTCTCTACCAGGCCATCGCCCCATCGCCTGGCCATGAGGCACTTACCTGCATCTGGGAGATCCGCTTGCCCCTGAAGATTAGGATCTTCTTGTGGTAATGGATTCGCGGCCACCTCCCGTCCGGTGTGGATCGATTGTAAAGAATAGCTTCGTGTAGGGTACGAAACCACCACGAAGCTATTCTTTACAATCGATCTATCCAATAGTTCATACTGAAATAACACCAAATAATTTCAGATTCATAATACTCAGTCCAACACAAGAGAACCTCAAAGAGTGCCCCAAGATTTCTACCGGAGAAACGAAGACAAAAACGTGCATCAACCCCTATGCGTAGATTACCCCAATGTCACCGCGGGAATCCACAAGTTGAGTGCCAAAACACATATCAAGTGAATCAATATGATACCCTATTGTCACCACGAGTATTCATATGCAAGACATATATCAAGTGCTCTCAAATCCATAAAAGTATTCAATCCGATAACAACGAAATCTCAAAGGGAAAAACTCATTTCATCACAACAAGATAGAGAGGGGAAAACACCATATGATCCGACTATATTGACAACGCCCGTGATACATCAAGATCGTGACATCTCAATAACACGAGAGAGAGAGAGAGAGAGAGATTAAACACATAGCTACTGGTACAAACCCCTAGCCCCGAGGGTGGACTACTCCGTCCTCATCGTGGTGGCCGCCTGGATGATGAAGATAACCACCGGAGATGATTCCCCCTCCGGCAGGGTGCCGAAACGGGGTCTAGAATGGTTTTCGATGGCTACAGAGGCATGCGGCGGCAAAACTTCTGATCTAGGTTAACCCCGAGGATTTTTGGAATATTTGGGATTTTATAGGGCAAAGAGGGGGTGCGGGAGGCCACCGAGGTGGGCACAACCCACCTGGGCACGTTTGGGCCCCCAGGCGCGCCCTGGTGGGTTGTGCCCCCCTCGGTGCACCCACTAGGTGCTGCTCTGGCCCATCGGGATTCTTCTGGTCCATAAAAAATCCACAAAAAGTTTCGCGGTGTTTGGGCCCCGTTTGATATTGATTTCCTGCGATGTAGAAAGCAAGCAGAAAACAGCAACTGGCACTGGGCACATGGTCAATAGGTTAGTCCCAAAAAATGATATAAAGTTGCCATAAAATGATTGTATAACATCCAAGAATGATAATAAAACAGCATGAATACTTCATAAATTATAGATACGTTGGAGACGTATCAGTCCTCAGGAACAAATGTAACTACTCACAAAGCATATTTATGATCAAGATCAAAGGAGTATTAATTATCATTAAGGATCTGAAAATATAATCTTCCACCGGATAAACCAACTAGCATCAACTACAAGGAGTAATCAACACTACTAGCAACCCACAGGTACCAATCTGAGGTTTTGGGACCAAGATCGAATACAGGAGATGAACTAGAGTTTGAGAGGAGATGGTGTTGGTGAAGATGGTCATGGAGATTGACCCCCTCTCGATGAGAGGATCGATGGTGATGATGATGGCGATGATTTCCCCCTCCCAGAGGGATGTTTCCCTGCAGAAGAGCTCCGCCGGAGCCCTAGATTGGTTCTGCCTCGAGACGGCGGTGCTTCGTCCCGAAAGCTTCCTTCTTTATTTTTTCTAGGTCAAAACACACCAAATAGCCAAAGATGGGCACTGGAGGCCTGCCAGGGGGGCCACAAGGTCAGGGGGCACACCCAGGGGGGTAGTGCACGCCCTCCACCCTTGTGGCTGGCTGGTGGCCCCTCTGGTTTTTTCTTCGCCCAATTTTTTTATATTCCAAAAAATGCTCTGTGAAGTTTCAAGACTTTTGGAATTGTGCAGGATAGGTCTCTAATATTTGCTCCTTTTCCAGTCCAAAATTCCAACTGCCAGCATTCTCCCTCTTCATGTAAACCTTGTAAAATAAGAGATAATAGGCATACGTATTGTGATATAATGTGTAATAACAAACCATAATGCAATAAATATCAATATAAAAGCATGATGCAAAATGGACGTATCAACTCCCCCAAGCTTAGACCTCGCTTGTCCTCAAGCGAAAGCTGATATTGATAAATATGTCCACATGTTTAGAGATAGAGGTGTCGATAAAAATAAAATACGGACATGAGGGCATCATGATCATCTTTAGAATAACAACATATATTGTCATATAATTTCTTATGATAAAGTAACAATTCGTTCACAAAGTAAAGTATGAATCAAAAACTTCATTGAAAACTAACAAACTATGATCTCAGTCATTGAAACAATTGCAATTTATCATAACATCGGAAAGAGTCAACTAAAGAGCTTTCCAGCAAGTCCACATACTCAACTATCATATAATCTTCCACAATTGCTAACACTCATGCGATATTTCTGGGTCCAAAGCTTCAACCGGACACAGAGAAAGATAGGGGCTTATAGTTTCACCTCCCAACCTTTTACCTCAAGGGTAACATCAACAATAATACTTTATGAAAACCTACATCCGAGTGGATATATATATATCCTGATCTCTCTAACATATAGTGCTTGCTAAAGGAAAAAGTATAAAAAGGAAAGGTGATGATCACCATGACTCTTGTGTAAGGGTAGAAGATAAAAGTAAAAGATAGGCCCTTCGCGACGGAAGCAGAGATTGCCATGCGCTTTTATGGTTGGATACACAAAACCTTAATGCAAAAGAACGTCACTTTATATTGCCGCTTGTGATAAGGACCTTTATTATGCAGTCTGTCGCTTTTATTTCTTCCATATCACAAGTTCGTATAAAGATTATTTTCTCCACACTAATAGATCATACATATTTAGAGAGCAATTTTTATTGCTTGCACCGATGACAACTTACTTGAAGGATCTTACTCAATCCATAGGTAGGTATGGTGGACCCTCATGGCAAAATAGGTTTAAAGGATGTTTGGAAGCACAAGTAGTATCTCTACTTGGTGCAAAGAATTTGGCTAGCACGAGAGGGAAAGGCAAGCTCAACATGTTGGATGATCCATCACAATATAACTTCTATTCGGATATAAGAAAGGGAGGCGCTAGGGACCAGACTACTGATCCTTCGCTTCTATCAGACCAGTAGAAGGCCCTAGGATTAGAATCATCTTGGCCGTCCAATATGGTACTAAAAACCCGTGCCTAACAATTTAGTTTCCTTGGTTAATTGCCTGTTTCCGAGAAATTGCTCCCGTACTGTTAGCCGCTTCCTTCGTTAATTACATGTTTCCTAGTAACTGCTCCCGTAATGTTAGCTGCTCCCTTTAAGTTAGTTGCTTCCTAATTTTTTGGTCAATACTTTTTGGAAAAACATAGTTATTCCTAAAACTTCTTAATAATTTTGGAAAATACTATTATTCCTCCCAAATAAATCCAACGATTAATTATGATATTTTTTTGACACGTGTTTCTTCACAGATGGCAACATGATTTTTATGCCATGGAAGCATTATCGTTGATGCACGGAAGCATCAATTCAGAAATGATGTCAAATCCCACTTTTTGTGAAAATTATTTGGGAACTACAATTAAATCTTTCAATTAATTATGATATTTTTAGGATGTGTTTCTTTATAGATGGCAACATGTTTTATAAAAGCATTCTTCTGGATGCATGGAAGCATCACTTTCTTGGTGCTTCCATAAACATAAAATTGCTTCCAACCACAATAGGATATTTTTTGTGCAAAAGAAATTATATTTTTGTATTGTTTTGTGCTATGGAAACAATCATTTAGATCGATGGAATCATAAGATTTTTTTGTGGGATATGGAAGCATACACTTGAAATAACAATATATCTCTAGATGCATCTTTAACATTGACGACATAGCTTTTGTGCTATGGAAACATTCATTTTAAATGATGGAAACATACACTTTTATTATGGGATACTTCAAATAATAGTTTTTACATGCATTTTTTAGACGATGATGACAGTGTAGATTTAATTCAAACATTCCTTTTGACTGATGCAAGCATATACTTGAAAGAAAATTTATACAGCCCAAGAATCAATTTTTCCAAGGCACAATTTTATGCGATGAAAACATAGCTTTTATGACATGGAAACATTTCTTTTGACAGATGAAAGCATACACTTCAAATAAAAATTTGGCCCAATAATTATAGTATTTACATAGACACATTTTTATGCGACAATGACACATATTTTGTGCCATTGAAACATTTATTTTGACCGACAGAAGCACATGCTTTGTTATGCATTAGAAACTTAGTTTTTCAACACAAGCATAAACTTAAAATAAAATTTAGTCCAAGAAACATGTGGAAGAACAACAAGAATGATCAAACATTGAAAAAGTTAATGCGATATGTATACTATGATTTACAACAAAAGCAAATGCTATTATGAGAACACCATTTTCACATCGTTATAGTTATAGTAGCACCAAACGTTGTACAAGCTGATCATCTACGAGTACCACACACACCATGACCTCTCCATTGTTCAATGTACAGCCGACAACTTAGAGCATCTCGTGGCACACTCAACATCATTGTCCTTACACAACAAAGGAGCACCAACTAGAATCAGGTGCATCAAAATCTCTATACAACAGAAGCATTCAGAAGTAAGAAGGAAACACATGTTCATATTGGTTGATACTCAAATATATTGAAACAAAAAGAGTATGGTAAAATAAAATTTCATTAACAGAAGCAATGATGGCAAGTGGTTGAAGCCCACACTAGTGATGGTTGAAGCATACTCTTATTTCTGCCAATGATTAAAGAAGAATATCTCCACACCATAAGAAGCACAAACTTAGATTGTTTCTGCCAATTTTATTTCAAGTGTATCCTTGCATCAGTCAAAAGGAATGTTCAACTTAAATCTATGCCGTCATCATCGTATGAAATTGCATCTAAAAACTGTTATTTGAAGTATCCCATAATAAAAGTGTATGCTTCCATCGTTTAAAATGAAAGTTTCCATAGCACAAAAGCTATGTCGTCAATGTTAAAGATGCATCTGAAGATATATTGTTATTTCAAGTGTATGCTTCCATATCCCACAAATAAAGCTTATGATTCCATCGATCAAAATGAATGTTTCCATAGCACAAAAGAATACGAAAATGTCATTTCTTTTGCACAAAAAATACACTATTCTGGTTGGAAGCAATTTTATGTTTATGGAAGCAAAAAGAAAGTGATGCTTCCATGCATCCAGAAGAATGCTTCTATAAAACATGTTGCCATCTATAAAGAAACATATCCTAAAATTATCATAATTAATTGCCGGATTTAATTGTAGTTTCCAAATAATTTTCGGAAAAAGTGGGATTTGACATCATTTCCGAAATGATGCTTCCGTGAATCAACGATAATGCTTCCATGGAATAAAATCATGTTGCCTTCCGTGAAGAAACACATGCAAAAAATATCATAATTAATCATTGGATTTATTTGGGAGGTATAATCATATTTTCCAAAATTATTAAGAAGTTTTAGGAATAACTATGTTTTTCCAAAAATATTGACCAAAAAATTAGGAAGCGACTAACTTAAAGGGAGCAGCTAACATTACGGGAGCAGTTACTAGGAAACATGCAATTAACGAAGGAAGCAGCTAACAGTACAGGAGCAATTTCTAGGAAACAGGCAATTAACCAAGGAAACTAAATTGTTAGGCACGGGGTTTTAATAACAGATTGGACGACCTAGATGATTCTAATCCTACGGCCTTCTACTGGTCTGATAGAAGCAAAGGATCAGTAGTCTGATTCCTAGCGCCTCATAATAGGGATCATATCAGGAAAGAGGGGCGGGGGATTAGGGGATCGTGAGTATTAAATACGGTTGGATAATGGGGTAGTTTTGGACAGAAAATGGTGGAGCTTCTCAACCATCCGATAGGAAGAAAATCAACGGAAGAGGATCAGTCGAATGATTGGAAAGAAATCAGACGTTTGAATAGAAGTGTTTCCCTATAAGAAAACATAACCTATTATGTTGTCTTCCTTGTCCAACATCAACTTCTTCGCATGTCATATTTTAATGAGTGCTCACAATTACAAAATATGTCCAAGATAGTATATTTATATGTGAGGCCTCTCTTTCTTTATTACTTCCTATTAATTGCAGCAATGACCAAAACTATGTTTGTCAACTCCCAACAACTTTTATTCATCATACTTTTTATATGTGAAGTCATTACTCTCCATAAGATCAATATGTAAACCTTTTATTTCATCCCTTTTATTATTTATTCTATTTAATTCCCTCAAGATCATAGCAAGAAAGCAAAAGCCCTTATCTAAAAATACTCTTTATTATATATCTCGAGGACTCGATTACATAGATAGGGATCGAAGCAAAAACTCAAAGCTAGATCATTCTAAAGCTTTATTCTACTAGATCAAGATATAACCAAAAGGACTGAACTAAGAAAATGATAAAGATAAAGATGTGATGGTGATACGATATGATACCGGGGCACTCCCCCAAGCTTGGAAATTGCCAAGGGGAGTGCCCATACCCATGTATTTAGATCCCTTCCTTCGGAGGTGGTGGTGAAGGAGTTGTTGATGAAGTAGGCTTGCCATCCATCTTCCAAGGCATAGGTTCACCATCATAGAAGATGAACGAGTCTCCGGGATCCTTGAATCTGCAGCCAAACTCATCCTCTTGAATCTATATTCATACTCAAAGTTTTGGTTTTGCAGGTAATAGATCTGGGCTTGGAGTTGCTTGATTTTCTCATGAAGCCTAAAGATGGCCTCCTCAATGCTCTTGGGATCCAGCTTGTGCTTGTTGGTGAACTCCGCGATCATCATGTGATTTGCGTTGATTCCATGTTCCACCATCCCTTGGCACTTGAAAACTTGTTTCTCCATTTCTTCAAGCCTTGTCTCCACACTTCCGGTCTTATTCGGCCCCTCAACATCATGGATTTGCAACACCCCCTCACGCAACTCAATAGCTTGAGGGTGTCGCAGCACTTCCGCAACGTAGGGGTTCATGACGTTCTCGAAAAACTTGTCCTTGGGGGCGCTTGGAGATGTCATGATGATCTAGATCTGTCAGAAGAACAGCTCGAAACAAAAACAGGAAATATTTGCGTGGTACGGGGGTCAAAACTTTTGGGAGATTATATAATGAATTTTTACCGATCATAAGAAGTATTGTGCAAGAAAACAGAGTCTAGAAGGCACACGAGGTGGCCACAAGGACGGGGGGGGGGGCACTAGGGGGTAGGGCGCGCCCTCCACCCTTGTGGTGGACTCGTGTCTCTTTCAGACTACTTCTAATTTTCCTATTTTTTTAAATATTCCAAAATGAAGAAAAATTATCATTGGAAACGTTTTGGAGTCGGTTTACTTACCGTACCCCATACCTATTCCTTTTCGGAGTCTAGAACGTTCTGGAAAGTGTCGCTTATGTACTCCTTCGGTGTTACAGTATTAATAATATTGGTCTCAACATTTATGGGAGTACCCGAGATATAATGTTTGATTCTTTGGCCGTTTACCACCTTCGGATTTGTGCCTTCGACGTTGTTGATCTTGATGGCACTAAAATGATAGACCTCCTCGATGATGTAAGGACCTTCCCATTTAGAGAGAAGCTTTCCTGCAAAAAATATTAAGCGAGAGTTGTATAGCAAGGCATGATCACCTATATTAAACTTACGTTTTTGTATCCTTTTTTCATGCCATCTTTTAACTTTTTATTTAAAAAACTTGGCATTCTCATAGGCTTGGGTTCTCCATTCATTAAGTGAGCTAATTTCAAATAACCTCTTCTCACTGGCAAGTTTGAAATGATAATTGAGCTCTTTGATATCCCAATATGCCTTATGTTCTAATTCAAGAGGTAAGTGACATGCTTTTCCATAAACCATTTTATATGGAGGCATACCCAAAGGATTCTTATAAGAAGTTCTATAAGCTCACAATGCATCATCAAGTTTCTTAGACCAATTCTTTCTAGATCTATTAACAGTCTTCTGCAAAATTAACTTAATCTCTCTATTACTCAATTCTACTTGACCATTAGACTGAGGATGATATGGAGATGCAATTCTATGGTTAACATCATACTTAGAAAGAATTTTACGGAAAGCACCATGAATAAAATGTGAACCACCATCAGTCATTAAATATCTAGGGACTCCAGACCTAGGAAAAATAACTTCTTTAAGCATAGAGGTGTTATGATCAGCACTACTAGTTGGAATAGCTTCTACCCACTTAGTAACGTAATCAACAACAACTAAAATATGTGTATACCCATTAGAGGAAGGAAAATGTCACATATAATCAAATCCCCAAACATCAAATGGTTCAATAACGAGTGAATAGTTCATAGGCATTTCCTGACATCTACTAATATTACCAATTCTTTGACATTGATCACAAGACAAGACAAACTTACAAGCATCCTTGAAGAGAGTAGGCCAATAGAAACCAGATTGCAATATCTTATGTGCAGTTCTATCTCCAGCATGGTGTCCTCCATAGGACTCAGAGTGGCACTTGCATAGGATCTGTTCCTGTTCATGATCAAGAACACAACATCTAATAACACCATCTACTCCTTGTTTATAAAGGTGAGGGTCATCCCAAAAGTAATGTCTTAAATCATAGAAAAACTTTTTCTTTTGCTGGTATGTGAAATTAGGTGGTATAAATTTAGCAACAATATAGTTAGCATAATTAGAATACCAAGGAGTATTATGAGAAGCATTTGTGACATTTAATTGTTCATCAGGAAAACTATCATCAATAGGCAGTGGGTCATCAAAAACATTTTCTAACCTAGACAAGTTGTCTGCAACAGGGTTCTCAGCTCCCTTTCTATCAATAATATGCAAATCAAATTCTTGTAGCAAGAGAACCCATCTAATAAGTGTAGGTTTAGCATCTTTCTTTTCCATAAGATACTTAATAGCAGCATGATCAGTGTGAACAGTTACTTTGCAATCAACAATATAAGGTATGAACTTATCACATGCAAATACAACTGCTAAAAATTCTTTTTTAGTGGTATCATAATTTCTCTGGGCACTGTCTAGAGTTTTACTAGCATACTGGATAACGTTTAATTTCTTATCAACTCTTTGTCCTAGAATAGCACCAACAACATAATCACTAGCATCACACATAATTTCAAAGGGTAAATTCCAATCAGGCGACTGAACAATAGAAGCAGAAATCAAGGCTTTGTAAGTATTTCAAATGCTTCTACACAATCATCATCAAAAACAAAAGGAACATCTTTTTGCAAAAGATTAGTGAGAGGCCAAGAAATTTTAGAGAAGTCTTTAATAAACCTCCTATAGAAACCAGCTTGACCAAGGAAACTTCTTATACCTTTGATATCTTTAGGGCACGACATCTTTTCAATAACATCAACTTTAGCTTTGTCAACTTCAATACCTCTTTCATAAATTTTATGCCCCAAGACAATACCTTATTTAACCATAAAGTGGCACTTCTCCCAATTCAAGACAAGATTAGTTTCTTTACATCTCTGCAAAACTCGGTCAAGGTTGCTTAAGCAATCATTGAAAGAAGTTACGTAAACGGAGAAATCATCCATGAAAACCTCAACAATCTTTTCAGAAAAGTCAAAGAATATAGCAGTCATACATCTTTGAAAGGTAGCAGGTACATTACATAAACCAAAAGTCATACGTGTATAAGCAAATGTACCAAAAGGGCAAGTAAAAGTGGTTTTCTCTTGATCATCGTTTTGACACAGGTATTTGAGAGAAACTAGAATAACCATCTAAAAAGCAAAAATGTGTATGCTTGGATAATCTTTCTAGCATTTGATCAATAAAAGGTAGGGGGTAATGATCTTTTCTAGTAGCTTTATTTAATTTGCGAAAATCAATTGCCATTCTATAACCTGTAACAATTCTTTGCGGAATCAATTCATTCTTATCATTAGGAACAACAGTAATACCTCCCTTCTTAGGGACACAATGAACATGACTTTCCCATTTACTATCAACAATAGGATAAATTGTACCTGCCTCCAGAAGCTTTAGTATTTCATTTCTTACCACTTCTTTCATCTTAGGATTTAACCGTCGCGGATGATCAACAACCGGTTTAGCATCTTTCTCCAATTTAATTTTGTGCTGACATAGAGTGGGACTAATGCCCTTAAGATCATCGAGGGTATATCCAATAGCGGCATGGTGCTTCTTCAGAGTTTTCAAGAATTTCCTTTATTCATGCACTGAAAGGTTAGCACTAATAATAACATGATATATCTTCTTTTCATCAAGAAAAGCATATTTCAGAGTATCAGGTAATTGTTTAAGATCAAACACGGGATCACACTTAGGTGGAGGAGGATCCCCAAGGATTTCAATAGTCAAATTGTGTTTCAAAATAGGTCCTTGATTAAAGAATACTTCATCTATTTCCCTTCTTTCATTCATAAACATATCATTTTCATGGTCTAGCAAATATTGTTCTAAAGGATTACTAGGAGGCACGACAATAGAAGCAAGACCAATAATTTCATCCTTACTAGGCAATTCTTTATCATGGGGTTGTCTATGAAATTTAGAGAAATTAAAATCATGAGACATATCCCCTAAACCAATAGTAACAATATCTTTCTCGCAGTCTATCTTAGCATTAACGGTATTCAAGAAAGGTCTACCAAATATAATGGGACAAAATTTATCTTATGGGGAACCAAGAACAAGAAAATCAGTAGGATATTTTATCTTCCCACACAAGAATTCAACATCTTTAACGATCCCAATTGGTGATATAGTATCTCTATTAGCAAGCTTAATAGTAACATCAATATCTTCTATCTCAGAAGGTGCAATATCATTCATAATTTCTTTATATAAGGTATAAGGCATTGCACTCAAACTAGCACCATAGGCCATGATAACAATGATCTCCAATTTTAACAGAAACAACAGGCATGCCAACAACAGGTCTATGTTTATCTTTAGTATCAGGCTTAGCAATCCTAGCAGCTTCATCACAGAAATAAATAACATGCACATCAATATTATCAACCAAGAGATCTTTAACCATAGAAATACTAGATTCAACTTTAATTTGCTCAGAGGGTTTGGGTGTCCTAATATTACTTTTGTTTACCACAGTTGAAGCTTTAGCATGATACTTTATTCTAACAAGGAATGACGGTTTCTCAATATAAGCAGTAGGAACAATAGGATCAACATTATAAATAATAGTTTCTTCTTCAACTTTAGTAGGTTCAACTACTTTAACTTCAATGGGAGGATGATATTTAAACCACTTCTCCTTAGGGAGATCAACATGGGTAGCAAAAGATTCACAGAAAGAAGCTACTATCTCAGAGTCAAGTCCATATTAGTGCTAAAATCACGAAAAGCATCGGTATACACAAAAGATTTAACACAATCAAACTTAAGGTTTATACCTGACTCTTTACCTTCGTTGAGTTCCCAATCTTCAGAGTTTTGTTTAATTCTTTCCAATAAATCCCATTTGAATCCAATATCCTTCTTCATATAGGAACAAGTACAAGAAGTATCGAGCATGGATCGATCATTATGAGAAAGCCGAGCATAAATTTTTTGAATAATAATTTCTCTTGAGAGCTCATGATTGGGGCATGAACATAATATTGACTTAAGCTTCCCCCAAGCTTGAGCGATACTTTCTCCTTCACGAGGCCAAAAATTATATATATAATTCCGATCACGATGAACCACATGCATAGGATAAAACTTCTGATGAAATTCCAATTTCAATCGGTTGTAGTTCCATGATCCAATATCATCCAATAGCCTATACCATGTAAATGACTTTCCCTTCAAACATAAAGGGAATACCTTCTTCTTGACAACATCCTCGGGCAGACCTGCAAGCTTAAATAATCCACATAGATTAGGTGCATATTGGGATGTAATGTTCCATCTCCTGCACAAGGATTAGCTAGCAGTTTCTCTATCATACCTGAAGGAATTTCATAATAAATATTTTTACTAGGTGAAATAGGTTGAGGAGAAACTAATTTTGGTTCCGATCGAGGTGAAGATACCCCAAACAAACCCCTCAATGGATTATTTTCCACAGTAACAATTGACAGTAAATTTCAGCACACTATATAATTGTTTCCTACCAAATTCCACTTACCAAAGGGGCTTCACTCCCCTGCAATGGCGCCAAAAAAGAGTCTTGTTGACCCACAAGTATAGGGTATCTATCGTATTCCTTTCGATAAGTAAGAGTGTCGAACCCAACGAGGAGTAGAAGGAAATGACAAGTGGTTTTCAGTAAGGTATTCTCTGCAAGCACTGAAATTATCAGTAACAGATAGTTTTGTGATAAGATAAATCATAACGGGTAACAAGTAAATAAAGTAACTAAGGTGTAGCAAGGTGTCCCAATCCTTTTTGTAGAAAAGGACAAGTTTGGACAAACTTTTATATGAAGCAAAGCACTCCCGAGGACACATGGGAATTGTTGTCAAGTTAGTTTTCATCATGCTCATATGATTCGCATTCGTTACTTTGATAATTTGATATGTGGATGGACTAGTGCTTGGGTTCTGCCCTTCCTTCGACAAGACTCCCACTTATGATTAACTCCTCTCGCAAGCATCCGCAACTATGAAAGAAGAATTAAGGTAAACCTAACCATAGCATGAAACACATGCATCCAAATCAGTCCATTACGAAGCAACGCATAAACTTGGGTTTAAGCTTCTGTCACTCTAGCCACCCATCATCTACTTATTACTTCCCAATGCCTTCCCCTAGGCCCAAATAATGGTGAAGTTTCATGTAGTTGACGTTCACATAACACCACAAGAGGAGAGACAACATACATCTCATCAAA
>NC_057794.1:280415327-280427574 GCF_018294505.1 Triticum aestivum | reverse complement strand
TCGAGCACCAGAAGTTGATGAACCGGTCTGGCCGCGATAACAGTCTTGACGAGCACCAGTCTGCCCGGTCTTTTTGAATGAAACCACGCTGCCAGGCAGGAATGAAATGCCGGACCTGATCCAGAAGTGGTTGCCAGTCGGCACGGGTAAGTTGACTGATCGCCAGCTGAAGTCCCAAGTAGCGGCAGGGAAATTTTGCAAGCTTGCAGTGCAGCACCTCCTCCACTCTTTGTTGGTCGCTATCGTTCTGCTTGATGAGGATCGCATGCGATTTGTTATAGTTGATCTTAAGGCCCGAAGCTTCACCAAAGATATCAAATGCTGCTCTCACGAAGTTTAGGTCTTGATACGATGGCCTTAAGAACAGCGCAAGGTCATCCGCATAGAGGGAGAGGCGCTGGTTCACCGAGATACCTCTGAACGAGCTTAACACACCAGTCTTTGTGGCCTTCTTCATGAGATAAGTGAGCGAATCCATCGCAATAGCGAATAACAACGGCGAGATCGGATCGCCCTGCCGAAGGCCCTTGGCATGGTGGAAACGTCTACCTGGAACTCCATTGACCACCACATGGGTGTTGGCAGAATGAAGGAGCAATGATATCCATCTAATCCATCTCTGTCCAAAGCCCCTAGCTTCCAAGACTTCCATGAGAAACGACTAGGAAAGAGAGTCAAAAGCTTTCGAAATATCAAGCTTAAGGAAAAGCCCCTTCTCCTCTTTTCTGGCACGCAACTTCCGAGCCACTTGCTTGACGAGCAAGAAATTGTCATGAATGTTTCTTCCTTTGATAAAAGCTGACTGGTTGATCTCGATGATCTCTGACATGCGAGGGCGCGCTCTCAAGGCAAGCATCTTGGCGAAGATCTTTGCAATGCTGTGTGGTAGGCTAATAGGCCGATAGTCTCCCACCTCTATGGCATCTGGTTTCTTGGGAATTAAGATGATATGCGCACCATTTAGCTTGTCGAATCCTCTGCCGTCTCCCACATACAATTTCATGAGCGCAGCCATAATGTCTCCCTTAATGATTGGCCACGCCACATGGTAGAAGGCTCCGATAAATCTGTCCGGTCCCGGGGCTCTATCAGCCGGGATCTCCTTTATGACCTTTCAAACTTCCTCTTCCGTGAATATATGTTCAAGCTCTTGCAAGTTGTGACTTGGGATTTGGAGAAAGTTGAGGTCTAGCGAGCCTGTTCTTGTTCTTGCCTTGCCCAGCAATTTTGCAAAGGCCTCCGAAAACACTTCTTCTTTCCTATCTTGTTCAGTAATGAGCTCCTCTCCTTGCTTAATGCAAGGAATAAAGTTCTTGGTTCGTCTACCATTTGCCACTGCCTGAAAGAGCTTGGTGTTGGCGTCTCCATCCTTCAGCCAACGGATCCTCGATCTCTGCCTGTCAATGGTGCGCTCAAGGGAAGCTAAACCGAGCAGGGCCAACTTCAAAGTCCGACGCAGCCACAACTCCATCGGACTCAGCCTCCCGCGCTCTTGCGCTCTGTCCATCCTCGCAATCACCCAGGTGGCAATTTTCATGCGCATTTTAATGTTGCCAGTTTTCCTCTGCCCCCAAGCCTGTAAGTATGCAGCCGTGTTTCTGAGAAGCGTGTCTAGCCTCTTGAATGGGCCAAAAATCTCGTCGCTGTAGACCCAAGCTTCTTGTACCGCCTCAAGAAATCCATCGAGTTTTGTCCAATATAACTCAAAGCAGAAGCGGTGCTTGACTTGAAAGTTGTTGCTCGTGGAGAGATGTAGTGGCACATGATCCGAAGCACTGGTAGATAGGGCTTGGAGCAGGTAGTCGGGGTGACCTAGCTCCCAATCCATGGAGACGAGAATCCTATCAATTTTGGTGAAGGTTGGCGAGTTCCTTTCATTCGACCAAGTGAAATGTTGCCCGTGCATGTACAGCTCCTTGAGCTCATGGTCATCCACGAAGTTTTGGAATTTGCTCATCATTGCTCTACTGATATTCTGATTGCTCTTTTCGGATCCCCTGAGAATCATGTTGGTCGCCAAGGCACATCCAAGTCCCTGGACAAAGCAGCCTCCTGCCATAAAGATCTTGGAGGA
Source organism: Triticum aestivum (assembly GCF_018294505.1). Taxonomy (NCBI): domain Eukaryota; kingdom Viridiplantae; phylum Streptophyta; class Magnoliopsida; order Poales; family Poaceae; genus Triticum; species Triticum aestivum. Next base: position 280,425,500 of record NC_057794.1, on the reverse strand, counting down.
ATTGCGTTTTGAGCTCATCACCTTGCGGCGCATAGACCCCCGAGATCCACCAATCATTGCCATCAATTTGACGGACTTTGCCCGTGAGGAAGTTTGGATCGAGTTGGATGCAGTCCACAGATAGACGCGTCGTGTCCCAACCCAATAAGATACCACCACGCATTTCCACAGCTGGCAAGTATGCAAAGCCATCAAGGGATGGCCCTAAACATTGCATAACATCAAACTGGTTTATAGTCTCGAGCTTGGTCTCTTGTAAGCAGACTAGGTTTACTCTAAGCGAAGAAAGAAACTCCCTAACTACTTTCCTCTTGGCAGGGTTATTAAGCCCTCTCACGTTCCAGCAAATGATCCCCGGGTTGTGATCCATAACAAGGAATCAACAACACCTGCACCCCGCGGTATGCTCAGTGCACACTAATCACCACATCAGAGTCTCGTGACAGCTCGTCATTGTTGGGGACACATTTGCCGAACAGCGCCACAATGACCCTCACATGCTGCTCTCAATGTCGTCTTTGATGAATGCTACAACCATGTGTTGCAAGAGCTGCAACCAGTTCGTAGCAATGCTACAACCGCTTACATTGGAGCTGCAACCGGCGAGGCGTCGTCGACGAATGCTAAAAGCGTTTACCACACAAGCTACAACCACGTTCGGTAGAGTTGCAACCGTGTTCGCCGGAGCTGTAGCCAGGCGACGCTGTCATCGACGAATACTACATCCATGCACCGTACAAGCTACAACCACATTTGATAGAGCTGGAATCGTTCGGCGATACTAAATCTATGTACGTTGGAGTTGCAAACGGCGACACCCGTCGCCGGCGAGGCTGCAAGCACGACCACACAGGATACGCGACTAGCAGCATTGTATGTTGGGACCGGCGATGGTGTATGCTTTAACGACAAAGATTGCGACCTTCTGTGGGCGGGAGTCCACGAGGAGGAGCTTGTTTCTAGCAAGCCATGGCAGCACGGGATAGTCGTGTTGCAAGCTAAGGCGACACGCAAGCGGGTGGCATGCCTGCAGCGAGCGTGACGAGGGGGAGCCAAGGACGCTGCTGAGAGGAGGAGGTACAGGGGATTTTTTCCTCTGTGGGGAAGAGGCGATGTTGGGCGAAGAAGACGACCGAATCAACGGGAGAAGCCGATCCCGGGCGTTCGCGCGTGTGTGAATCCAACGGTCCTGGGGCGACCGGCCGAAACGCTGGGTCAGCACGCCGGTGCCTAGCATCGACCTAATATAAAGTAACAATGACCAAACACATATACAAACACACATCAACCCACACACACCATACACACAAAGCAGGATACAAAGGTCTTGGGCACCACAACACCACCCGAATGACTAGGAAGCAACCTACAAATAACCTACAAATACACAAGACAAACTGCTTGGAGCGAAAGGCAACCACCGCGTAGAGGTGAGCTGTACACCTACGAAGCATGGACTTCAAGACGGTGCCTCCAAGAAGAGGACGCCACCAGAGTGCCGTCACCGTCCGATCCCAAAGATCAAGTTTTCACCCGGAGTGGTCCGAGGAAGTGAGAGCCGCCGCGACGGAGCCTTCAAGATGGAGTGGCTTGACACTGCTACTGTCGGCCAAAACAGCAGACAAATAATGTCTCATAGCGCTCACACCCCTTCGGCACACCCGTGCTACACCAAACACCAACAGCCATGCTACTCACGTGGCCATGGCTACCTGCCCACACTTGAGACGCACGTCCCGCCCACAAACGTCGTGACTCCCGCTATTAGGGCTGTTGCCCTACATCCATACATCCGCGAGACCAAACAAAGCCATTAGCTTTGGCCAAAACAGCCGCCCCAACTGAGGAGACAGAGGCGGAAGTCCTGCCTCGAACATCGTCGGGAATGCACTAGTAGGCGCTCGGCCATGAAAAGGGGAGGAGAGGGAGCACACACATCCACAACCAGCACACCCTTGTGATAGTGACGGGTGGCCCCACCACATCGGCGCCTCCCATCCCTCCAGCCTACCTCCCGACCAAACACCCTCTATCACCCCACCACTGCAGCCCGTGCAGATTCACAAGAGGCCACAAACGTCGCCCGTCCATCGGCAAGATAGACTAAGATGTGAAGGAAATATGCCCTAGAGGCAAAAATAAAGTTATTATTTATTTCCTTATTTCATGATAAATGTTTATTATTCATGCTAGAATTGTATTAACCGGAAACATAATACATGTGTGAATACATATACAAACATAGTGTCACTAGTATGCCTCTACTTGACTAGCTCATTGATCAAAGATGGTTAAGTTTCCTAACCATAGACATGAGTTGTTATTTGTCAATGGGATCACATCATTAGGAGAATGATGTGATTGACTTGACCCATTCCGTTAGCTTAGCACTTGATCGTTTGTTTACTGCTATTGCTTTCTTCATGACTTATACATGTTCTTGTGACTATGAGATTATGCAACTCCCGAATACCGGAGGAACACTTTGTGTGCTACCAAACGTCACAACGTAACTAGGTGATTATAAAGGTACTCTACAAGTGTCTCCGATGGTACTTGTTGAGTTGGCATAGATCAAGATTAGGATTTGTCACTCCGATTGTCGGAGAGGTATCTCTGGGCCCTCTCGGTAATACACATCACTATAAGCCTTGCAAGCATGACAACTAATGAGTTAGTTACAAGATGATGTATTATGGAACGAGTAAAGAGACTTGCTGGTAACGAGATTGAACTAGGTATTGGGATACCGATGATCGAATCTCGGGCAAGTAACATACCGATGACAAAGAGAATAACGTATAGTGTTGTGCGGTTTGACCGATAAAGATCTTCGTAGAATATGCAGGAACCAATATGAGCATCCAGGTTCCGCTATTGGTTATTGACCGTGTCTTGGTCATGTCTACATAGTTCTCGTACCTGTAGGGTCCGCACGGTTAAAGTTCTGTGACGATCGGTTTTATGAGTTTATATGTTTTGATGTACCGAAGGTAGTTCGGAGTCCCGGATTTGATCACGGACATGACGAGGAGTCTTGAAATGGCCGAGACATAAAGATTGATATATTGGAAGCCTACATTTGGACATCGGAATAGTTCCGGGTGAAACCGGAATTTTACCGGAGTACCGGATCGGTTACCGGAACCCCAGGGGACTAATGGGCCTTTATGGGCCATAAGGGAAAGAGAGAGGGGCCGGCCTAGGGCAGGCAGCGCTTCCCCTCCCCCTTGTCCGAATTGGACTAGGAGAAGGGGGGCGGCGCTCCCCTTTCCTTCTCTTTCTCTCCCTGCCTTTCGCCCTCCTAGTAGGAGCAGGAAAGGGAGGAATCCTACTTCTACTAGGAGGAGGATTCCTCATCCTAGGTGCACCAACAAGGGCCGGCTGGCCCCCCCCCTTGCTACTTTATATATAGGGGCAGGGGGCACCTCTAGACACACAAGTTGACCACAAAGATCTCTCCCAGCCGTGTGCAGTGCCCCCCTCCATCATAATCCAGCTCGGTCATACTGTAGCAGTGTTTAGGCGAAGCCCTGCTGCAGTAACTTCATCAACATCGTTACCGCGCCGTCGTGCTGATGAAACTCTTCCCCGAGCTCTACTGGATCATGAGTTCGTGGGATGTCACCGAGCTGAACGTGTGCTGAACGCGGAGGAGCCATATGTTCGGTACTGAGGATCGGTCGATCATGAGGACGTACGACTACATCAACCGCGTTGTCATAACGCTTCCGCTTAACGGTCTACGAGGGTACGTGGACAACACTCTCCCCTCTCATTGCTATGCATCACCATGATCCTGTGTGTGCGTAGGAATTTTTTTGAAATTACTACATTCCCCAACAGGGGCATCCGAGCCAGGTTTTATGCGTAGATGTTATATGCACGAGTAGAACACAAGTGAGTTGTGGGCGATACAAGTCAAACTGCTTACCAGCATGTCATACTTTGATTCGGCGGTATTGTTGGATGAAGCGGCCCGGACCGACATTACGCGTACGCTTATGCGAGACTGGTTCTATCGACGTGCTTTGCACACAGGTGGCCGGCGGGTGTCAGTTTCTCCAACTTTAGTTGAACCGAGTGTGGCTATGCCCGGTCCTTGAGAAGGTTAAAACAACACCAACTTGATGAACTATAGTTGTGGTTTTGATGCGTAGGTAAGAAAGGTTCTTGCTCAGCCCGTAGCAGCCACGTAAAACTTGCAACAACAAAGTAGAGGACGTCTAACTTGTTTTTGCAGGGCATGTTGTGATGTGATATGGTCAGGACATGATGCTATATTTATTGTATGAGATGATCATGTTTTGTAACGGAGTTATCGGCAACTGGCAGGAGCCATATGGTTGTTGCTTTATTGTATGCAATGCAATCGCCCTATAATTGCTTTACTTTATCACTAAGCGGTAGCGATAGTCGTAGAAGCAATAGTTGGCGAGACAACAACGATGCTACGATGGAGATCAAGGTATCGCGCCGGTGACGATGGTGATCACTGTCGTGGTTCTAGATCTGACAGTAGAATAGGGGGGTATGTATGTAGAGGCAAGATCCTAGCTATGGAGGAGTTGTACACGCGAGTTTTACGAGTTCAGACCCTTCTCGGAGGAAGTAACAGCCCTACGTCTCGGAGCCCGGAGGCGGTCGACTGGATATATGCGTGTGAATTACAGAGGGTGCGAACCCTTGTCCCGGAGGAGGGGGGTGGCTTATATATAGTGCGCCAGGACCCCAGCTCCCCTCCGTTACACAAGGTTCAATGTTCATAAAGGAGGAGCGTTACTGGTAACGTCCGAAGTAAAGTGTTATAAATGATTATTAAAGCTATGACTTAAATCCCGACCGTTGCAGAGTGAGTGGCTTCACATCTTCTGGTAGTCGAGTGGTTGTTCGCATGGTCGAGTGTCTTCAAGACTATCGAGTGGAACGTAGCTTTATGGTCGAGTGGATGATGATTTCTCTTCGACTGCTTCTGGTTCTTTTAGAGATGTCCTTGGGGAGGGTATCTTGGACAGATCCATGACCCTACCCTAGGTACATAGCTTCGTCATTAGCCCCCAAATGGATCAGGGTTTGAGTGGGGAAGGAGTTGAGAACACTTCCGACTCATTCTTCGTGCTGTGAGTATAACTTGTTTTGGAGCCATGAACTGAGGAGAGAACGTCAACTTCTTTTTCAGTCGCCTTGGTCCATTCTTGGTTTTTGTTGAGTGAATTTTCACGGTACAATTCCGAATGATAATGTGTAGGACGTTTTCAGTCTGACAAGTTGATCTGCTCTCCACGGATTTCGCGGGATTCAAATTTTGGGAAGCGCGCTGGACGGGTGAGGCCATGGTAATCGGGACAGATTAGGCAGGTCGCCTCGATCTCCACGCCACCTTTTTCGCCACGTATTGCTTGCGCAACTATTGCGGGATTTGTTTAGATCGTCTAGGCCTACCAGCCAGTCACTCGGGGAATGACCTTATAAAAGGTATCGGACCGGGTCTTTGCACCGCGCGCTCCCATTCTCTTTCTTCTTCCTCAGACCTCTCCGCCGCGCACACTTCCGCTCTCTGCGTCGAAACCTCGCTCGAACTCGATCCGCCGCCATGGGAAAAGCGAAGACGGTGGCGCTGGAGCGGGCGAAGAAGGCGACCGCGAAGGCGAAGGGCAAGAGGACCAGTCGGGGCGGATCCTCGTCAAGATCTGGCCTGCCGCCGGGCTGGATCCAGGGCGATTGGATCCTCTTGATGATTAGCCAGGACGACCTCGATGACTTGGTGGAGGGGGGACTGATCCCCCACAAATTGGCGCGGCTCCCGGGGAACGAGACCGAGCCGCAGCCGCGGGAGGGTGAATGCGTTCTCCTCGCCACCCACGTCGATCGCAGGTTTTCTCTGCCTCCCCATCCTTTCTTTCATGGCTTTCTGAACTTCTTTGGGGCTCAACTTCACCACTTCACTCCAAACACCATAGTTTATCTGGCTGCCTTTGTGTCAATGTGTGAAATTTCTTGGGATGTCGACCGCACTGGGGTCTCTTCAAACACATCTTCACCTGCCGCTCCCAGTCGGTTAAAAAGGCCAATCCGAGTGATGAGAGGACGCACGTGATCCAGATGTGCGGGGGCCTGGGGATCCAAATGAGGAACAAGAGCACCTTCCCAGCGATGATCCTTCCCGACTCGGTCCAGGGCTGGCAGTCGACTTGGTTTTACTGTAAGGACGAGCCGACCCCGGGCCAGTCGACGAGACTTCCTCCCTTTTCCCTAGCTCGAGTGGAGAAGCCCTCCTCCTTGAGGGTGGTCCCAGAAGAGAAGGCGTGGGTCAAGGTGTTGGTTGAGCGGGTCATCCAACTTGTCCGCGACGGGGTGACTGGGATGGACCTGCTGGAGGTCTTCCCCAGTCGACGCATCCAACCGCTTCAGGCCCGTGACCACCCGATGTGGATGTACTCGGGGCTTGAGGACTCCACTCGGATCCACCCGGAGGACGTCAGCGAAGACACCTTGGAGAAGTGGCTGAAGGGAATCACCAACAACAAAGACAATCCCCGGGGGTCTAGGAGGGTGGTTCCATTCGACCACTCGCGCCAGCCGGAACAGGTATGACTTTGCCTTGTCGAGTATCTTCTTGATTCTTTGTGTGACACCTTGTTGATGGTCGACTGAATTTCTTTTGCTCGTTGACCTTTCAGGCCCTCATTGACATGTACTCGACGCCCAATGGAGTGCAGGGGAAAGACGTCGAGGAGGGAGAGAGCGGGGGCGAGAGCGGTGAGTGGCACTCGGATGCCAAGGAGGACAAGGAGAGCGATGACTCGACTGATGACGAAGAGGTCGACTCGCCTCCTCGCAGAGAGAGGAGATCCAAGCACACTCACGACCTGGAGAGCACCCCGGACCTAGCGACCGTGCCGACTGGGAAATCTTCGAAGCGCCCCCGGACGTCTTCCCCAGTGCCAATTGAGAAGGCCCCGAAGCAGCTCAAGGTCGTGCCGCGTCCAGCGCCAAAAGCACCGAAGGCCACATCCTCCAAACCGCCAAAGGCTTTACCCAGGATCAAAGTGGCCGTCCCCACCCTCTCCGGGTAATCATCTGACCTGTTCTTTTTGTCGACTCGAGCAACAGAATGTGACCGACTGAGTGCGGACGTTTGCAGTGCCGCTACATCAGGAACCTCTTCCTACCAGTACCGAGACGAGGAGATGGAAGACGCGGTTACCTCCAACCCAGGTAAAAACTCTTATAATCTTGTTCTTGATTACTTGGTCGATTGAATTCGAGTGGTTCATTTGGGGTCGACTGATCTTCCCTGCAGCTCCACCCAACGTCATCGATCTCCCAGACGACGATGAAGATGTGGCTCCTAAGCCCAGAAAGAGCAAAAAGGTAGCAGCTGGCATGGCGTCTCAGTAGGGACCAATGACAACACCAACCGTCTGTCAATCTGAAGACGCGGGCGGGGCCTCTGTAACTTTCGCTGTACCCTTGTCGAGTGAGCGCCCCGCACCATCGACTATACCGGTGATTCCTTCCGTCGTCCCATCTCATGCCTCGGAGGTCCAAGCTACTGCATCTGGGTCGTCTGCCCTCTTCTTCACCAGCTACCCTGTCCCGGAAAACCAGTCGGATGCGGCTGCGGAAGCCATCCGTCAGGCTAACGTGATGATGGGGCGGATGAATACGGTGCACGAGAATAGCCAGGCTGCTTACAACGCCAGCGCTGCTCTCCGGGCCAATGTCCAGGTATGGAAACTTTCGACTGACCTTGTTCTGTCACGATATACTATCTGAAATATTTTCTTCCATACAATCTCCTGTTGTTTGCGTCGAATCTGTACACCCACTGGGTGTTTTGTTGTCTTTGGTATTTGCACTCTTCCACTCGGTCTGGGTGAGTAGGATCTGAATCAATGGGGGCACGCTAAGTGCACCCACTGGGTGTAGCCCCTGAGACCGCAGTCGACTGCTGGTAGTCGACTGGGGTCTGAGTTCCTTTTTCCTTTCTTTTTCTTCCACTTGACCCAGGCGGACCGGTCGAATGGGATCTGAACCAGTGGGGGCACATCAAGTGCACCCAATGGGTGTAGTCCCCGAGACCGCGGTCGACTGCTGGGAGTCGGCCGGGGTCTGAATAGTTTTTTTTACTCGACCCGGGCGGACCGGTCGAGTGGGGTCTGGATCAGCGGGGGCACGCCAAGTGCACCCGCTGGGTGTAGTCCCCGAGACCACAGTCGACTGCGTGCAGTCGGCTGGGGTCTTAAGTGACCTCTTTAGGTTTTATCCACTCGGAAGTAAACAACCTTTGATCTTGTCGATTGACACGTCTTTTGCCTTCTGCAGAAGTCTTGTACTCTCATTTCCAAGTTTGCTGAACTTGAGGAGAAGCAGAGGCAACTGAACCTCAACTTGGAATTGGCCCAGCAGAATCTGAAGAAAGCTCAAGATGAAGCAGTTGGTATGGAAGGTAACTGCCTGTCGACTGTCTTTCAATATATTTCTTTGATCTCTTGTTTGATTCGATTGCTTCTTTTGCAGAGAAAATGAAGTTGACTCTGGAGAAGAAGGACTTGGACCACGCCGTTGCGCAGAAGGAAGCCCAAGATAAAACTGCCCTTGCAGACCAGAAGCTGGCTTCAGTCGGAGCGCTGGAAGGGGAGGTGAACAAACTGAAGTCCTGCCTCAATGAGTCCAACCGAGAAGTGAGTCGTCTGAAGAACGATACAATTGTCCTGAATGAAAAGCTGGAGTCTGCGGTCCACAAGAGGAATGACACGCAAGCTTATCTGAGAACTCGTACCAAGAAGCTCTATTTGATGCTAGAAGGTACTCCTTTCAACCCGACTGTGTTGATGCTTGCAAATGAATCCTATCCAGTCGACTCACTATTTTTTTGACCGCAGAATTCTGCCAAGACTTTGACGAGGAAACTGGAAGGGTCGAGACGGGTCTGGACCCTATCGCTTCTCCAGTTTGCGACGAAACTGCAATGAACGTGCTCCGACTGAGTCTCGTGTCGCCGGCGTCACAAGCTACCTCGCGCATCTGAAGGAAGCAGTCTCACGAGTCGACTCATTGCTCTGGCCAAGGGCGATGCTTCAAAATGACCTAGAGTCCCTGATGGCTCGACTCAACGAAATCCCTGACCGAGTGCAAGAATGGAAGAAGTCCTCCGCCCGGTGTGGTGCTGACGTGGTGCTGTCCTTGGTGCGAGTCCACTGCAAGGAAGCTCATGAAGACAAGCTGGCGGCGATCAAGGTCGCTAACAGCAAAAGGCATGACTTCCAGTCCTTCATGGAGACTTTCATCGCTGCTGCCACTCGGATCGCGGATATGATCGACTTGGCCGAATTCATCGAGCCTGCCAGCCCTCCTCCTGCCGAGTGAACAAACTTATGAGACTTGAATCTACCTTAAATTTTCCTTGGAATGCTGAGTGATTGCTGTAACCGTTAAACTCCTTCAGGCTTGATGCTCGAATACTTTTGATTTGCTGCTTGGAACTTTAGGATTTATCTGAATTTGGTTTATTTCCGAATATGCTTGCGTTTTGCCTTCAAGTGGACTTTGTTCTTTGCTTGGAATAATCTTTGCGCTGGAGATGCAGCTCTGAGGTGGTGACTCCAGTCGACTTGCACTTCGTCGTCCTTGCAGATAGGGATGGAGCACGCATTGCAGTCGACCTGCACCTCGTCATCCTTGCGGATATGGATGGAGTGCACATTGTACTTGTGGTGTAGCTCCGAAGGAGAGGGTTGCAGTCTACCTGCACCTCGTCTTCCTTGCGGATAGGGATGGAGCGCACATTGTACTTGTGGCGTAGCTCCGAAGAAGAAGGTTGCAGTCGACCTGCACCTCGTCGTCCTTGCAGATAGGGACGGAGCGCACATTGTACTTGTGGCGTAGCTTCGAAGGAGAAGGTTGCAGTCGACCTGCACCTCATCGTCCTTGCGGATGGGGGTGTGTTTCGAACTTAGGCGAGTACTAGACTGCAGCTAAGCCCCCGAGTGGGAGGGTTGCTCTCCACTTGGTAGGATTTTATAAACTTAGGTGAGTACTGGACTGCAGCTAAGCCCCCGAGTGGGAGAACTTAGGCGAGTGCCGTACTGCAGCTAAGCCCCCGAGTGGGAGGATTGCTCACCACTCGGTAGGATTTTACAAACTTAGGCGAGTATTGGACTGCAGCTA